>NW_024091132.1:0-22970 GCF_014356525.2 Nilaparvata lugens | reverse complement strand
AAAAGATGACATTATGCAGATGATTATGAAAGGTGAAGATTTTCAGAAATATTTAAATGAACAGTTGTTCAACTTTTCATACTATTTGATTGCACAATATGTAAAAAAGAGGTACATCTTTGACATGAGTGAAGCTGTACAACATAATTTGAATTCTGATCAGGTGCAAGAGTTGTTTTTGAAAAGAAGTTCAGTGATAGGCGACCAAGTGATGCAGGAAAAAAAAGAAAAAAATATGACTGGGAATAGATTAGTAGTGTGGTTGAGAGTTTAGATATCTGTGATTTTAAAGATTTTAAATGTGGGGATATTTTTAATATGCAAATTAAGCAGGTGTTAACTGGGGCAGTCAGTTAACACCTGCTACAACAAAGATGGCCGCCGCCGCTGGGGAACCGTTGGGACACCTGCTTCCTATTGGTTGGGGTGGTGGGCACTATGGAAGGGGGACGCCATTTTGAACACACCATGCTGGGGTAGGGGAGATGGACACCTGCTACAATGCCTCTTCCTATTGGTTGGGGGGTGGGGGGCACGACGCCATTTTGAACACGTCCCTTGCTTCCTATTGGCTGGGGGCGGGGCCAAAATGGCCGACTGGGGCTGGGGGGGGGAGGGGGTAGTACAAAATGGCTGACTAGGGCAGGGGGGGGTGGAGGGGGAATGGCTGACTAGGGCAGGGGGGGGTGGAGGGGGGCGTGGCCACGCCCCTTGATTCCTATTGGTGGGGGGGGGGCCAAAATGGCCGACTGGGGCTGGGGGGGTGGAGGGGGGAGGCCACACCCTCGATTTCTATTGGATAGGCAGCTCTCTCAAAACTCCACTACTAGTATAGAATCAAGTAATGATTCCATACTGAATTGCATTCTAAACTCATATGGTTTAGAATATGCACTGTAATACTGCTGTATATTGATTACCTATCCGCCATTAGTTAGGTTACAAAACGTTACCATACTTATTCATGTATTGATGAATGAAGAATGTTATGAATTGTAAAGTACCTGAACCTTGTTATACAATTGTTTTGTAATGACAAATAAACAATTTGATTTGATTTGATTTGATTAGTCTACTCTATTTCAATAATATTATTTTATTTGATTACATAATTACATCTCTTCATTTATCATATGATATTTCAATAATATTATTTTATTTGATTACATAATTACATCTCTTCGTTTATCATATGATTTGTTCCTAAATTTTCATATATATTGAAACGTTTACAAAATTTTTATTTATGAACAAATCTTTAGTCTCATGATGAATCAATGTTCTTGGTAGAGAATTAGAGGGATATATTTAATATTGTTTCCGGAAGAATGGACATTGATATGTCCAAAGCTCCGCCAATTTATGTATATGCATTACAATATTATCTATAGTTATTACAAATTGCTTTTCTCATATCAGATACAGTTCAATAATTATTTTCTTAGTCTATATTATGTAAATTCATCTATAATTTTGCTGTATTGTAAGCTATTGTATATAAGTGTATAAGCCAGTATATATTGTAATCTACATGAATAAAGTACTCAAGCAATTATAACGTGGACCTCACTATAGAAATATTATTATCTGAAATATTGACTACCATTTGGATGTACTCAAACAGTTAAAGCAGGTGATTGAAATTAAATCTCAACATAGAATTGAATCCAAAACTCAGATATTCACTTCTGATTCCGACAATTACACCTACTGTACTATAATTTAGAAAACCCTATCAAATCAATGTCTTTCACCTAATCCTTTTTCCATATTTCTTCTTCTTCATCTTCTTCTTCTTTTTCTTCTTCTTCTCATTCTTTTTATCCATCTTCTTATTCTGCTTCTTCTTCACTACTCCTTCTCCTTTTTCTTCTTCTTCTTCTTCTTCTCATTCTTTTTCTCCATCTTCTTATTCTGCTTCTTCTTCACTACTCCTCCTTCTTCTTCTTCTTCTCCTTCTTCTTCTTCTTCTTCTTCTTCTTCTTCTTCTTCTTCTCTTTCTTCTTCTTTCTCTTCTCTCTTCTGCACCATTGAGCCTGGCAGTCACAACTCTCATGAATATAAATTGCATTAGTGCGTGGTGCAAGGTTTCAAAGAGTAGGAGGAGGAGAAGAAGTAGTGGGAGGAGAAGTGAGAGGAAGAGGAGGAGGAGGAGGTTATGGAGGGGGAGTGGGAGAAGGAGGATGAGGAGGAGGAGAAGTAGAGAGTTGAGTAGGAGGAGCAGATGGTGGAGGAGACGGAGTAGTAGGAGGTGCAGTGGGAGGATGTGGAGAAGGAGGAGAGAAGTTAGATTATAACGAGGAGGAGATTGAAGAGAAGAAGGTTTAAAAAACTTGACTATTCATCACAAAGACTAAATTACTAAACTCTCTCCATATTATTGGAGTTATCATCATATCTTTTTTTGTTTCAATTTCAATTTTTTTTTTTCAATTTTCAATTTCAATTTATTATTAAAAACACACATAACAAGACAAAACAAAATTACAAAGAATTTGAAACAAATAAAGCACAATAGAATGTTACAAATATAAAAACCATGGGCTTTGTGGTTGGGGTGTTTGAAGAAGAGAAAAAAGAGAGGAAGATACCCAGCCAACTATGGTTCCCTTTAATGGCAGGCAAAGAAGAGAAGAGAAGTAATGAGGGAAAAAGGTAAGTGAGAAATGGGGGGGAAGAGAGAAAAAAGAGGATATAATCTAAGTTTTTCATTGTCTACATTTCACTTTCATTCACATTTTACCTGACTTTCTTTCTGTAGATTTATCATTGCTTTATTCTTCCCTATGATTCTCTACTTAGCCTCAATAGTATCCAACCGTCGTTCTACTGATTTTATAGCGCCCGCTGTCTCTTTCATGCCCTGTTCCATTGTTTGCTTATTTGCCTCTTTCATTTCACATTCTCTTTTTAATCTCCTGCATCATTTTGTCCATTGTGTTTTGTAGCATAATATTGAACATACTGCTAGTTTGTTCCATCATTACCTTTTGAAAGGATCTAGCTCTGTGACTGAAAATAGACTTTGTTGCTCAGATGTGACTCGGCCTCGGGAGGGGGATTTGCGCAAAATTTTTTCCTTATTTCTCGCGGATTGCGCAAAAATTCTTAGCAGTTCTCTTGAATATAGGCTACTGATTTGATACACTCGCTATCTGCTTTGTGGAATGATAGACAAGGATAGCAACACCAATGTTAATCAAATACTGCCATTATATATAACATACTGCCCTAGAACGATAACATGACAATTTCTTTTCTCCCACCCATCAACATAAACCCAGTATAGAATCAAGTAATGATTCTATACTAAATTGCATTCTAAACTCATATTGTTCAGAATATCCACTGCATTACTGCTGTGAATTGCTGAATATTGATTACCCTTAAACACTATTAGTCTACTCTATTTCAATAATATTATTTTATTTGATTACATAATTACATCTCTTCATTTATCATATGATTTGTTCCTAAATTCTCATATATATTGAAACTTTTACAAAATTTTTATCTGTGAACAAATCTTTAGTCTCATAAATGAATCAACGTTCTTGGTAGAGAGTTAGTGGGAAGGATATATTGAATATTGTTTCCGAAGAATGGACATTGATATGTCCAAAGCTCCGCCAATTTATGTACATGCATAACAATATTATCTTTAGTTATTACAAATCTCTTTTTTCATATCATATACAGTTCAATAATTATTTTCTTAGTCTATATTATGTAAATGCATCTATAATGTTGCTGTATTGTAAGCTATTGTATATAAGTGTATAAGCCAGTATATATTGTAATCTACATACATATCTGCTATGAGTGGAGACTACTTCTTCTTCTTCTCTTTCTTCTTCTCCTTCTTCTTCTTCTTCTTCTCCTTCTTCTTCTTCTCCTTCTTCTTCTTCTTCTTCTTCTTCTTCTTCTTCTTCTTCTCTTCTTCTTCTTTTTCTTCTTCTTTCTCTTCTTCTTTCTCTTCTCTCTTCTGCACCATTGAGCCTTGCAGTCACAACTCTCATGAATATAAATTGCATTAGTGCGTAGTGCAAGGTTTCAAAGAGGAGGAGGATGAGAAGAAGTAGTAGAATGAGGAGAGTGAGGGAGAGGAGGAGTAGAAGGAGGAGGGGGAGTGGGAGAAGGAGGATGAGGAGGAGGAGGAGTAGAGAGTGGAGTAGGAGGAAGTGCAGTGAGAGGAAGAGGGGAAGAAGGAGAGAAGTGAGATTATGACGAAAAGGAGATTGAAGAGGAGAGAGTTTAAAAAACTTGACTATTCATGACAAAGACTAAATAACTGAACTCTCTCCGTATTATTGGAGTTTTTTTTTTGTTATAATCAAAGTTATTTTCATTGTCTACATTTCACTTTCATTTCACATTTCTACTTGACTTACATTTCTAAATATCATTTGAATTATTGTTCCTCTCACTCATCCTTAGAGTAGATTCTTGACTGTAGAATATTAATGACTGATTCCCTTCTTCCAATACTGTAGGGTTATGAGTTGTTAGTGAGCCGATTAGTGTAAATACAACACAATATTATATTATCCTAGTTCAATGCGCATTCCATCCAAATATCAACCAATCATTCTCCACACAATACTTTGTCCAATACTGTAGGGTTATGAGTTGTTAGTGGGCCGATTAGTGTAAATACAACACAATATTATATTATCCCAATTCAATGCGCATTCCATCCAAATATCAACCAATCATTCTCCACACAATAATTTGTCCAAGACTGTAGGGTTATGAGTTGTTAGTGGGCCGATTAGTATATATATATTTATTTATATATATATATATATGCATCATCAACGGAAATAATATTGAAAGCATTATAATTTCACACAAGAATCATTGGAGCATAATGAGATACAATCATTATAATTGAGAGGTATGTCAGACAGTTTGGGATTGTAACACTATTTGCCCCTGGGGTCTATCAGACCCCACCTTTCCGGTCTATGATACACCAACCCTTTGAGTAATTATATCAGGGAGATTGCTTTGATGGGGTTCCATTGACCCCCCCTTACTTCTGGTAGCGCTGTAGGTTATATTTCTAGTGAACGATCTATACTGAGGTGCAAGTTATAATAGCAGTGTTTAATTAGCAATGGTATTGCTATCCTCGTCTATCATTCAAGAAAGCTGATAGCGCTATCTCTTTTCCACTTTGCTCCAATGCCAGATCGTCTATTAACAATGTAGAATCAATAATTGATTAACAAAATATTTCATAATAACTGACCGAGGGAAGTGAGGTCTAAGATTCAAGTCGACGGTTTGGATTTCTCTTAATGTTCAAATATTTATGTTTTTATGTTGCGCATTTACGGCAAAACGCGGTAATAGATTCTCATGAAATTTGACAGGTATGTTCCTTTTTTAATTGCGCTTCGACGTAAATAAAAAATGGAAGATTCGCATTTCAAGGATAATATAAAAGGAAAAAGGAGACTCCTTCATACGCCAATATTGGAGTAGAAATCAGACTATAGAATTATTCATCATAAATCATCTGACAAGTGATTACACAGATGTGTGGAGAAGCCAGTCTATTGCTGTATTTCCATAAGGTCTATAGTTTCAATCAGGTACTTGTGGATGAGAATACTGCGTGAGGTCTACTGTTCACAGAACTACTAGCTATGTAGATTCATAATAAAAGTATTGAAAAATATAATTGATTGCTTAATAAAATATAATTGATTATTTTAAACGAGAATGAACAATTAATATTACATCAATAAACGTGTATCAGCTACCGTCTATAGAAGGCATTGACAAGACAGAGGTTCGGCAACGTTGTTCTCCTATCTTCCTCCACTGCCATTATAACGTGGACCTCACTATAGTAGTTTGAGAGACTACTGTACGTTTGAGTAATTATATCAGGGAGATTGCTTTGATGGGGTTCCATTGACCCCCCCTTACTTCTGGTAGCGCTGTAGGTTATATTTCTAGTGAACGATCTATACTGAGGTGCAAGTTATAATAGCAGTGTTTAATTAGCAATGGTATTGCTATCCTCGTCTATCATTCAACAAAGCTGATAGCGCTATCTCTTTTCCACTTTGCTCCAATGCCAGATCGTCTATTAGCAATGTAGAATCAATAATTGATTAACAAAATATTTCATAATAACTGACCGAGGGAAGTGAGGTCTAAGATTCAAGTCGACGGTTTGGATTTCTCTTAATGTTCAAATATTTATGTTTTTATGTTGCGCATTTACGGCAAAACGCGGTAATAGATTCTCATGAAATTTGACAGGTATGTTCCTTTTTTAATTGCGCTTCGACGTAAATAAAAAATGGAAGATTCGCATTTCAAGGATAATATAAAAGGAAAAAGGAGACTCCTTCATACGCCAATATTGGAGTAGAAATCAGACTATAGAATTATTCATCATAAATCATCTGACAAGTGATTACACAGATGTGTGGAGAAGCCAGTCTATTGCTGTATTTCCATAAGGTCTATAGTTTCAATCAGGTACTTGTGGATGAGAATACTGCGTGAGGTCTACTGTTCACAGAACTACTAGCTATGTAGATTCATAATAAAAGTATTGAAAAATATAATTGATTGCTTAATAAAATATAATTGATGATTTTAAACGAGAATGAACAATTAATATTACATCAATAAACGTGTATCAGCTACCGTCTATAGAAGGCATTGACAAGACAGAGGATCGGCAACGTTGTTCTCCTATCTTCCTCCACTGCCATTATAACGTGGACCTCACTATAGTAGTTTGAGAGACTACTGTACGTTTGAGTGATCCTATAGAGAGGTCCACATTATAATGGGAAAGGAAGAAGATAAGGGGACAGTGTTACCGATTCTCTGCCTTGTCGCTGCCAATGTCTATGGAGGATAGCTGATACCGGTTCATCTGATGTAATAATAACTGTTCATTCTTGTTTCAAATGATCAATTTCATTTTATTCATCAAGGGAATATAATTATTTCCAAAGTAATAAAACAAAATAGAATCTGATAGCACCCTTTATTTCCAAAAAACTTTAAAATAGTTGAACAACTAGTTTCAGTGATATTAGACCATCGTCAGGTTATAAAATGAAACCGAAACTAGTTGTTCAACTATATTAAAGTTTTTTTTTAGAAATAAAGGGTGATATAAGATTTTATTTTGTTTTATTTATTTAAAAATAGCCCATGTCAATAAGTGTTTTATTTTCAAAGATTTAATAATGAATTTCCGTAATTTTTATGGTATATTTTGTCAATTGATGTTATTTCTACATTGTAAAATAACGATCTCGCAATGTTGCAGAGTTATCCGCGGATGATCCAGAAGGGTCTATTTTGAAACTTGACAAACTGAAAACTTGAAGTAATGAAAATTTGAAGAATCGAAAATAGGCCTATACCATACTCGGTTAATTAAGAATCTATATGCAAAATGTGAAGTTAATGAGTTGAGTAGTTGAGACGTGATGATGCGTCATTCGTGAATTTCCTATCCCCTACCTGTATAAGCCAGTTCTTTCCTCTATTATAGTATTTATGTTCTGTTAATTATTTAACCATTTTGTAACGCTAGACTCTGAACCATCCTCGGTTAATTAAAGAATATATTATAAGCGAAATGTCAAGTTAACTAGTAGTTCTGTGAACAGTAGACCTCACGCAGTATTCTCATCCACAAGTACCTGATTGAAACTATAGACCTTATGGAAATACAGCAATAGACTGGCTTCTCCACACATCTTTGTAATCACTTGTCAGCTGATTTATGGTGAATAATTCTATAGTCTGAATTTTACTCTAATATTGGCGTATGAAGGAGGCTCCTTTTTCCTTTTATATTATCCTTGAAATAATGCAAAATTTCCAAAAACCTTGTGTATACGTCGACGCGCAATTAAAAAAGGAACATACCTGTCAAATTTCATGAAAATCTTTTACCGTGTTTCGCCGTAAATGCGCAATATAAGAACATATAAACATTCAAACATTTCAACATTAGGAGAAATGCCAAATCGTCAATTTGAATCTTAGACCTCACTTCGCACGGTCAATGAGTTCAGTAGTTGAGACGTGATGATGCGTCAAACATTATTCTCCTTTCCTGTATGTGTATAAGACAGTTCTCTACTTTATTATAGTATAGATGATAATTATAATCTTGAGAAAGATGAGTGAAGTGGATTTGGAAGGGGATATGGAACAAGATTGTTTGATTGATTGATTGAGTACTTCATTTATGTAGATTACTATATATACTGGCTTATACACTCATATACAATAGCTTACAATACAGCAATATTATAGATGAATTTACATAATATAGACTAAGAAAATAATTATTGAACTGTATATGATATGAAAAAAGCAATTTGGGATAATTATAGATAATATTGTAATGCATGTACATAAATTGGCGGAGCTTTGGACATATCAATGTCCATTCTTCGGAAACAATATTCAATATATCCTTCCCACTAACTCTCTAACATGAGGAGGATGAGGAGGAGGAGTAGGAGGAGGAGATGTAGGAGGAAAAGCATGAGGTGGGGGAGGAGGAGGAGTATGTGAAAGCTATCAGGACATAATTTGCAATTGTAGTTTCTCTCACAATTGACTAGGTTTGCAACAACTGACTTGCCTCGCCCGCACATGCCTCGCCCATTCTTGCCTCGCCCGCACATGCCTCGCCCATTCTTGCCTCGCCCGCACATGCCTCGTATTGTTTCATGCAGCATGAACGCAGTGACATTTGCCCTAACATGATTCCACCCTGTAAGGATGCTTCACTTAACTGACCTGACCGCTGGCTATCAATGTTGGTAGGGCCCGTTTACACTAACTACATACATATGTCATATATTCTCATATGCCTGTCATAAAACCTGAGATTGGAAAACGTTTTATGTGGCTTGGCCAATTATGTATAATTATCAGAAATTTATCCTTCCATTAATTTTATTCATTTTTCGCCACACTGCACAGAAAGCAGCTGTTTTCAAGTCCCTATGTAGATCTGAAAGACCTTGTTTGCAGACGACTCTTGTCTGACGTAAGAAACAGGTTTCTTTTCCGGTCTAGGCCAGAAAGTGTTCTCTTGGAAGTCCGTAGTTAATAAGTCATCCGCTAGATTGGGCGAGTGTCAACATTCTTCATCTGAAGCTGCGATTATTTCAGTTCGAGTTTCGAATCAAACTAATTCAGCATTTGCTTCGCAACCATTTTTTATTGAATAATTTATTGTTGATTACCAAATTTTCAAAAATGCTTGAAGATGATGATGCCCGTGAAATTTTAAAAGAATCTGAAACCTGACTGCAAATCTTCTACCACTAAAATCAAGAGATAGGTACGATAACGAGTATTCTTTATTCATTTTCTCAGTAATACATGTAGTGTGGCGAAAAATATTGTTCGCACCATGGGCAAAAATGTTTTTCCGGCTCTCAATCTTTTCTAGTTCTCGGCCTACGGCCTAGTACTTGAAAACCTATTTCGAGCCGGAAAAATCTTATTTTCTGCTCTAGGTGTGAAATATACTATATTGGATAGAGTGAACAATACAGTACCATAGTCAGAAAAGGAGAAAAAAGACTATTGTACAAAACTTCTTCAACTTCCTAATTTTGTCTAGAATTGTCCAAATATTATGTTTTTTACTGTCACAAAAAATATTCAAACTCAAAGAAAATCCATTCCATGGATATATTGAGGAGAAAAGGAGAAGAAGATGGTGGATGGGAAAGAGGAGGTATAGAGATTGATTGATTGATTGATTGAGTACTTTATTTATGTTGATTACAATATATACTGGCTTATACACTTATATATAATAGCTTACAATACAGCAAAATTATAGATGAATTTACATAATAAAGACTAAGAAAATAATTATTGAAAGTATATGATATTATGAAAAAGTAATTTGTAATATAATAACTATGGATAATTATATTGTTATGCATGTACATAAATTGGCGGAGCTTTGGACATATCAATGTCCATTCTTTGGAAAGAATATTAAAAATATCCTCCCCACCAACTCTCTACCAGAACGTTAATTTAATTAATTAAGCTAAGGATTTATTTATTAATGGAAAGAGAGAGAGTGAGGAGAAGAAGAGGAAGAGGAAAATAGAGAAAAAGGTGGATGAGAAGATGACAGAGGACATGGAGACGATGGTGAGGAAGAGGAAGAGGGAGTAAAAGAAGGAGAAAAAAATGAAGATGTAGAAGATAATGATTAAGAGAAGGGAGGAAACGAAGATAGAGAAGTTGGAGAAGATGTAGAAGAAGAAACAATATTCGAAAGAATCAACGAAGATCTATTCTTTGAAGATTGATTCAAAATATTGGAAATATTGAGAACTAAAAAAGGAGAAGATGGAGGATGGAGAGGTGCTGGTAACAAAAAAGAGGAGGGAGAGAATAGAGAAGAAGGTGAATAAGAAGATGTCAGAGGACACGGAGAAGATGATGAAGGATGGAAAGACGGAGAGAAAGAAGAAAAGAGGAGAAAGAAAACGGAGATGAAGAAGTTCAGGAGAAAGAGAATGCGGGAGAGTAGTAGAAGAAGGGGAAAAGAGTGAACAAGAAGAAAAAGGAGAAGATGGAGGAGGAAAAAAACGAAGATAGAGAAGTTGAAGGAGAGGAAGAATACGGAAAAGTTGTAGTAGTAGATGAAGAAGAAAAAAAGAAGAAGAAAAGAGAAGGAGAAGAGAGACATGAACAAGATCAAAAATGAAAAGGAGAAAGGAGAATAGGTTTAAGGGGAGTAGTGGAAGAGGAGGAGGAGGAAGAGAACGAAGATAGAGGAGTTGAAGGAGAATACGAAAAGTAGTAGAAGAAGAAGAAGAGAAGAATGAGGAGGAGAAATGGAAAGGAACAAGAATGAAAAGAAGAAAGAGAAGAAGGTTTTGATAATGAGTAGTGGGAGAAGAAGATACCACAAATAAACCAGAATAGCTGCACAAAAGAGAAAATTAATACGTTGAAGTTATCGAAGGAAATTTGAGTAAGTCCTAAGTTATAAGTCAGGTTCCTACTTAACATACTCCCAACTTACTTTGGGGGGCTTTGTGTGGCGATCTTTTTGCTCCGGTATTATACCACAACTTTATCCTCTGTTTTCTTCTTCTTCTTCTCATTCTTCTTCTTCTACTTCTTCTTCTTCTTCTAGTTCTACTTCTGCTTCTTCATCTTCATCTACTTCTTCATCAGCTTCGAGTGCAAATATTTTTGCATTGTTGGTATCTGACTACTTCATCCTCTACCACCTTCTCCTTCTTCTTCTTCTTCTACTTCTTTTTCTTCTTCTTCTTCTTCTTCTCTTTCTTTTTCTCCTCCTTCTCCTTCTTCTCTCCTCCAATACTTTTTAGTATTCAAGAATGGAAAGAAGTAGCTTGAGCCAAAATCAACATTGGCTTTATTATCAAGTTTGTTATTCATCTCATTATAGTTTCCCACATTCATATTTCAAGTTCATTAAAATCATAATTTCCCCTTCTTCCTTTTGTTATTCATCTTTCTCTTCTCCCGCTTCTTCTACATCTCCTTCCACTTCGATTTCTTCTTCTTCTTTTTCTTTCTCTACTACTATTTCTTCTCCCCCTTCTTCCCACTTCTCCTTTTCCTTCTTCTTCATTCATTTATACAATGAGTACATTATCAGAATGATAGTGAGAGGAAAAAATAAGGTAATTCTACCTTATACATCTTCTTCTCATCCACAAGTACCTGATTGAAACTATAGACCTTATGGAAATACAGCAATAGACTGGCTTCTCCACACATCTGTGTAATCACTTGTCAGCTGATTTATGATGAATAATTCTATAGTCTGATTTTTACTCTAATATTGGCGTATGAGGGAGGCTCCTTTTTCTTTTATATTATCCTTGAAGTGCAAAATTTCCACAAACCTTGTATATACATCGACGTGCAATTTAAAAAGGAACATACCTGTCAAATGTCATGAAAATCCATTACCGCGTTTCGCCGTAAATGTGCAACATACAAACATAAAAACATTCAAACATTAAGAGAAATGCCAAACCGTCAACTTGAATCTTAGAACTCACTTCGCTCGGTCAATTATCAAAATGATAGGGAGAGGAAAAATAAGGTAATTCTACCTTCTACATCGTCTTTGTCTACTTCATCTTCTCCTTCCCTCTCCTCATCCTGAATCTTATACTTTGTCGCCAGCTTGTTCATGATACATTCCCTTTCTGATTCTTCTCACCTACTTCACCTCCTCTTCATCTTCTTTTTTCTTCTCCTTGTTCTCATTTGTTTTTGTTACTTCTCACTCATACCCTCTCCTCACACTCAACACCTCCTCCACCTTCTCATTCTCCTCCACCTCCTCCTCCTCCTGCACCTCTTCCTTCTTCTCCTCCTCCTTCTCATCCTCATACTCCTCCTCCACCTCCTTCTCAACATAGTCCACCCACTTTTGTTCTTCCGCATCATCATCCTCCTCCTCCTTCTACTTCTCCTTCTCTTCCTACTCCTCCCCCCCACCTCCTCCTCATCATCACCTCCTACAAATCCTCCTCCTCCTCACAACTTTCTGCCGGAGCTACCTGTTTGTTAGAACCGTTCAGGCATGAACTTGTGAAGAGATTCACCTGAATAATGTATGAAGAAACACATAATGCTGAATTTTCCTTTTTTCCGCTGTTTTCTTTCTTATTCCACTATTTATCTCCTCTATTTACCTCTCCTCCATTTCATTATTCCTTCCCCATTTTCACCGTCTGATTTTTTGTCATGTTGTTCTCCTTCTCCAACTTCTCTTTCTTCTCTTATGCTTCTCCTTATTCTTTTTCTCCTTCTTATCCTTCCCATTCAACTCTTCCTCATTCTCTCCTTAATGCCAGTATATCATTTCCCTCTTTTCTTCCTCTTTGTGCATGCCTCTTGTTCTCCCCATTCTTCCTCTTTGTCAGCTTACTATTTCCTCCTCCTCCTCCTTCTTCTCCCTTCTTCTTCTTCTTCTTCTCCTCCTTCTTCTCCTTCTACTCCTTGTTCCACTTCTCCTTCTACTTCTTCATCTTCTCCTTCTTCAGCTTCCTCTTCGTAATGTTTCTGTCTCTCATTTGGTAGAGAGTTAGTGGGGAGGATATTTTTAATATTCTTTCCGAAGAATGGACATTGATATGTCCAAAGCTCCGCCAATTTATGTAGATGAATAACAATATGATTATTATCTATAGTTATTATATTACAAATTGCTTTTTCATATCATATACAGTTCAATAGTAATTTTCTTAGTCTATTTATGTAAATTCATCTATAACTTTGCTGTATTGTAAGCTATTGTATATAAATGTATAAGCCAGTATATATTGTAATCTACGTAAATAAAGTACTCAATCAATCAATCAATCAATCAATTCTCTGTTTTTTCTTCATCACCCTTTTTAGTGAGCGCTATTTTGAGAAAAGCATTTTTTCTACAACTGCACGTAGAAAAAGAATTTACATACTCAATTCTCCTCGTAAAGCAGCTTATTTCTGAGGGGAATCTACTATTTCGCTCGCTAACCATCCACGCATGCGCAGTAGATTTACTTTACGCTCCCAAATCATTTGCGCATGCGCAGTAGAGTTTCTTTACGCTCGCTAATCAGCTGATGGTAGGCAGCTCGCCAAAAAAAAGGTCAGATCTTAACCTAAAAGTCGGTAATTGTAACTCCGCCGATATAAGTAATTTAACAGGTTTGGGCAGTTGTAGAAAAAATGTTGTATGTAATTTGCGCGTAATGCTTCTTTATCGCTCTTGCAAAATTATCACGCTCCGACGTGAAGTGGAGCCTGATAACTGTTTTGCGCAAGTGATAAAGTCGCACATTACGCTCTTAATACATGAACAACTATTTTAGCGCTCCAGGTGGAAGTTTTGTCAACTTCCACAAAATTCCTGATTCGGGATTTGTAAACTAGGTTATGTTTATAGAATGCATGTAGTAAGTCCAGCACAAGCAGGTAATGTTTTCTATTTCTCAATTATTCTTTTATAGATTACTATGACAAAAAAAGTGTACCTTACTTGGACGTGAATGTCTTTTGCAGTGCTTAATTGAGATTCTATTTTTGGTTAACGCCGCGACTAGAAACATCATTCTCACCTGCAAAAGGCCCCTTCCTGTCCTTGTGACGCGAGATACTATTCCGAGAATAACAATAATATTATTATAATATTGTAACCGGTGGAGGTATTTTCAACCCTACACCACACGTGACATCATTTCTGTAACCGGTGACATATTTGGCTCTATTTAGTTTAATCTTCCAAAATATGAAATATATAAGAATACATGTGGTTCGATAGTCATTCTTGCAGACTATACCACCGCTGGCCATCAATGTAAACGAAGGGGGTGTTATTTCTTCTTTCTATAATATTTGCTAAAGTTTACTGTCAATTCATCTACCGGTATTTGAATCCTCTATTGGTTGGGAGCTTTTAGTGGATTCGTTCATTCAAATGCCCAGATTATCAACATTATCTGATTGTCACCTATTTCAGCAACTAGCAGCTACAAGCCAGGAACTTCAATGAAAATTACTAATGAAATTTAACTTCAGGTTTATTGAACTCTAAATAGGTGGAACGAATTAATAAAAGTCAGGCAACATGTCAAATTTTCAAACAGAACAAAATGATTCAGCAATTGATTCACAAAAAATATATTCAATTCCAATCTACACATTTTGGGAACCTGCTAACTTGCTGCATTTGAATTTGGGCCTCGGTCATTCTATGAAACTAATTTTGAGCTTGATAAGAAAAAAAACAAAAGTTCGGCACTCACCATTTTAACAATATTCAAACTTGGACTCTTTAGAAACACTCAAATATGCTTTAATAAAACTCACTTTACTTGAACTCACACGCATAAATAATTTCCTGATTCTACTCCTACTAACTCTATAAAATTTGGTTCCCTATTCAACTAGATAAAAATTACTGATAACTGAAACATAACAATTTGTCCCTCTGAATGGGAAATGGGCCCAATCAGAGGACCGAGGCTCGCACACCATTACATGTTTTCCCAGTTACGTCTCAATTCCAACTGTGGCCTTTTCACTGAAAATATTCCCCCTCCACGAGCGTTGAGCATAACTTCCAGTGGAAAAGCCAAAGCTGCAAAAAGGTTAATGCTCGTACAATTTTCAAATACAGTGGCTTTTTTCGACATGAAATTGAACTGCACTTGGAAAATGCATGAAAATTGCTTTAATTTTGACAAGAGCAACAAGTTAGCAAATTCAAACAAGACAGAGTCAATTCTCACACTAAAAACGCAGGGTTCAAACAACAGTAAAATCAAAGTTCATTCCAGTTCAAAAACCTGAAAAACAATATAAGAAACACAAAAACAACTACAATAATACCCTCTCAATATCACACCATTACAAAACTATTGAAAATTATAATTTCTTGCTTGATAAAATATAATTAATTATTTTAAACGAGAATGAACAGTTAATATTACATCAATAAACCTGTATCAGCTACGTCTATAGAAGGCATTGACAAGACAGAGGATCAGCGACGTTGTACTCCTATCTTCCCCCACTGCCATTATAACGTGCAGATTTCATGGGGAAACTCCGATAAGCAGATCAGTAGCAACACAAATTCTTTAAAATTCTTTCAAAAATATCTCTAACTTTTTGTAACAATACATTGTCGGTTTTTCTCAAACTGTAATCCTCTTAAATCGTGACGTCACAATTCTTTCATTCCACGATATTCGGTCTTAAAATTCACTTTTTGACGTCACAATTCCTTCATTCCGCCTTATTCTTTGCCCTTAATACCACATTGTATGCCAGGTGTAATCTCTCCCAGGCGAAAATACATGAAGATTTACAACAAAACTTTTAAGGTGTAGGAGGAGGAGGAGGGGGGATGAGGAGGAGGAGGTGGAGGACGATGGGGAGGATGATGATGAGGAGGAGGAGAAGAAGAAGAAGGAGGAGGAGGAGGAGGAGAAGGAAGAGGAGGTGGAGGAGGTGTAAGAGAGGGATGAGTAGGAGGAGGTGGAGTGTGAGAGGGAGTAAGAGGAGGAGGAGCAGAAGGAAAAAAAGGAGGAGAATGAGGAGGAGGAAGGGAAGGAGAAGGAGAAGAAGGAGGTATCGAATGAACACTCCACCCAAAATATATCAGAATCTGAAAACTTTGGAAGGAAGTTTCAGAAAAAGTTTTTAACGCTCCAAAAGTTTTCACGCTTCATATAATATTATAATAACATGGCGTGTGGGGAAACAGGATGATTCACATATATAACTGACAGTATTTCTCATAATGTGAGGTCCACGTTATAATGGCAGTATTTTATTAACATTGGTGTTGCTATCTTGTCTATCATTCAACAAAGCAGATAGCGAATGTATCAAATCATAGTGTTGTGTATCAGTTGAGATGATACTGTATCATATTGTGTTGCTACTGATCATGTTGTGGTTGTTCTTGTTCTATAGTGAGGTCCACGTTATAATGGCAGTATTGATTAACACTGGTGTTGCTATCCTTGTCTATCATTCCACAAAGCAGATAGCGGAAGTATCAAATATAGTGTTGTGTATCAAGTTGAGATGATACTGTATCATATGTATTGATACTGTATCATGTTGTGGTTGTTCTTGTTCTATAGTGAGGTCCACGTTATAATTGAAGTGTTTGATTAACATTGGTGTTGCTATCCTTGTCTATCATTCAACAAAGCAGATAGCGTATGTATCAATCATAGTGTGTGTAATCAAGTTGAGATGATACTGATCATCTTGTTTTTGATACTGTATCATGTTGTGGTTGTTCTTGTTCTATAGTGAGGTCCACGTTATAATGGCAGTATTTGATTAACATTGGTGTTGCTATCCTTGTCAATCATTCAACAATCGGATAGCGCTATCTCGTTCTCGCTCTGCTCTGTTGTCAGATCGTCTTTCAACAATGTAGAATTCAGAATTGATTAACAATATTCAATCTTAATTATGAGAATTCATCATTAAATCATTGGAAAATATAATTTCTAGCTTAATAAAATATAATTGATTATTTTAAACGGGAATGAACAGTTAATATTACATCAACAAACCTGTATCACCTGTAACAACGAGAGGATCGGCAACGTTGATCTGCTATCTTTCTTCAATGCCATTATAACGTGGACCTCACTATAGAAAAAGAACAACCACAACATGATACAGTATCAACACAATATGATACAGTATCATCTCCATCTGATACACAACACTATGATTTGATACATTCGCTATCTGCTTTGTGGAATGATAGACAAGGATAGCAACACCAGTGTTAATCAAATACTGCCATTATAACGTGGACCTCACTATAGAACAAGAACAACGACAACATGATACAGTATCAACATAATATGATACAGTATCATCTCAACTTGATACACAGCACTATGATTGGATACATTCGCTATATGCTTTGTTGAATGATAGACAAGGATAGCAACACCAATGTTAATAAAATACTGCCATTATAACGTGGACCTCACTATATAACAAGAACAACCACAACATGATACAGTATCAACACAATATGATACAGTATCAGCATGTATGCTTCTGATGCAACCAATGCTGAAAGTTTGGATAATAATTATTGAGAATTTTTCCAAAAAAAGTATTATGTTGTGTGTTGGAGTTGAAACTTGGTTGGTGTTGAAGGAGGAAGATGAGGAGGGCTTGGAGTAGGAGGAGGTGGGGGAGAAGGAAGAGGATAAAGTGGTAGAGGAGGTGAAGGAGGAGAGGGAAGACTAAGTAAAGGAAAAGAGAATGTGTTGATTAATTGATTGATTGAGTACTTTATTTATGTAGATTACAATATATACTGGCTTATACACTTATATACAATAGCTTACAATACAGTACATTATAGATGCATTCACATAATATAGACTGAGAAAATAATTATTGAACTGTATATGATATGAAATAGTATATTTCGCACCTAGAGCAGAAAATGAGATTTTTCCAGCTCGAAATCGGTTTTCAAGTCCGAGGTCGTAGCCGAGGACTAGAAAAGGCTGAGAGCTGAAAAACTTTTTTGCCCGTCGTGCGAACGATATTTTTCGCCACACTACAGGTATTGCTGACAAAATAAATTATAAAGAATACAAAATAAAGAATACTCGTTAAGCTATCGTACCTATCTCTTGATTTTAGTGGTAGAAGATTTGCAGTCAGGATTTCAGATTCTTTTAAAATTTCACTTGGAATACCACAGTCATCTTCAAGCATTTTTAAAAATTCTGAATGCACTATTCAACAATAAATAATTGAATAAAACTGTTTGCGAAGCGAATTAGTTTGATTTGAAACTGGAACTGAAATCATGGCAACTTCAGCTGATGATGAAAGTGGACACTCGCCCGATCTAGCGGATGACTTATTAACTACTTCCATGAGCGACTGGAAAGAGACAACTTTCTGGCCTAGACCGGAAAAGAAACCTTTTCTGACGTCGTCTGCAAACAAGGTCTTTCAGATCTACGTAGGGACTGGAAAACAGCTGCTTTCTGTGCAGTGTGGCGAAAAAGCAATTTGTAATTAATAAATTAGATAATATTGTAATGCATGTACATAAATTGGCGGAGCTTTGGACATATCAATGTCCATCTTCGGAAACTAATTCAATATATCTCCCCACTAACTCTCTACCAATAGGAGGAGGTGGAGGAGAAACAACAGTATAAAGTGGTAGAGGAGTTGAAGGAGGAGAGGGATGACTAAGTAAAGGAGAAGAGAATGTGTTGAGGGAGGAGTAAAAAGAGAAGGAAGATGAGATGGTGGTGGAGGTGCAGGTGATGGGGGTATGGTGGAGGTGGTGGAGGAGTAGGAAAAGGTGTAGATGGTGTAGAGGAGGAGAAGAAGGAGAAGAAGGACGTGGAGAGGGAGGAGGTGGTGGAGAAGGAGGAGGAGGAGGAGGATTAGTTGATGGAGGATGGGGAGAACGAGGAGGAGGAGGAGGATGAGGAGTAGGATGAGGAGGAGGAGGAGGAGGGGGAGCAGGAGGATGAGAAGAGGAGGAGAAGATTGAGGAGAAGGACGTAGAGAAAGAGGGTTGAAGAAGAAGAAGAAGAGAAGAAGAAGAAGAAGAAGAAGGAGAAAAAAGGATAAGACCAAAAAGAGATACGCTTATAAATAAATCTGAAGTATATTTCGAGACGAGAGGCTGTCAAAACGGTTGTGCCTGTCATGAAAAATGTGGGCAGAAAAATAAAAAGAATGAGGTACGCGAATGGAGAAATAGAAATAATTCCGTAGAATGAAAGATGGAAGATGGTGGAAAGAGGGAGGAGGAGAAGAAGTGATAGGAGGTTAAAGAGGAGGAGTGGGAGGAGAATATGCGGCGTCGAAAGAGGAGTGGGAGGAGAATATGCGGGTCGAAAGAGGAGTGGGAGAGAATATGCGGCGTCGAAAGATGTGCATTTCAATAAATAAATATCAACCAAGATAGACGCAATTGGATTGTACAGGTGAAATGCCTGTTATCTCTCCACTTCTCTTCTTTCTTCTTCTTCTTCTTTTCTTCTTCTTCTTCTTCTTCTTCTCCTCCTTGCCTTCTCATGCCCCTTATTCAACTTTTTCATCATTTGTAGTGTAGTGGAGGTAGTGGAAGAAGAAGAAAAAGGAGGAGAAGAAGAAGAAGAAGAAGAAGAAGAAGAAGAAGAAGAAGAAGAAGAAGGAAACAAGTTGACGAACAAAAAGTTAGCAAATTGAAATAAATCAGAATAATCTTCCACAGAGACTATCCACAGTAATTAATGCTTTTGCTGATATTGCACGATTCCACAAGAAAAAAAAGATTTTCCTGAATACTCCTAACACAGAGAAATATTATTAATAATCCACCAAAAAGAGATAATTTTTCACAAATTATAAGAATATCTGCGGTCCCAGGATTTGCTTTGATTAGAGCACTAGAATCTCTCTCTCACATTTTGAAAGACGAGATCAAAAGAATACGATTTATTTTCACCATCTTCTACCACTGATATTTTCCTCCTCTCATTCTTCCTTTCTATATTTTATCCATCTTCTCTTTCTTGTTCTCATCTTCCCCTGCTTACTTAGTCAATTTCTTCATCTTCATCTACATCATTCATTTGATCCTTCCATCAATTTTCTGTTTTTCTCCATTTTCTGTCAATATAAACTTTCAAATTTGAGGCAGTGCAAAGGCTAAAAATAAACTTTCTACTGGTGATATTTTTCAAAGTTTTCCGATTCTTATATCATCAAGCTATCAAAATTAAAAAGTTTTCTCAGGAAAACATTTCTCTCCGATCATTACTTTTTGAGATATGAGCGCCCAAAGTTTAAATTTTTGGGACAGGACATTTCAAATTCGGTAAGAGATAAATCCATGAGATTCAGAGAATAAATTTCTCATGGTATTGATGATTGAATAGAACAAAAATTTCCTAAAAATATCAATATTTGATGAAGTTATTCAATTCACCAAAAATGACCAAAAACAATTTTTTTTTATTTTGAGTTATTTTTGGTCATTTTTAGTAATTCATTAACTTTCTCAAAAATTAATATTTTCAAGACATTCTTGTTTTATTAGGCCTACATCAACAATACCATGAAGAATCTATCCTCTGAATCTCATGGATTTATCTCTTACCGAATTTGAAATTTCCTGTCCCAAAAATTTAAGCTTTTGGCGCACATATCTCAAAAAGTAATGATCAGAAAATAGCTATATTTATGTATTAAGAGCGTAATGCGCGACTTTATCGCTAAACAGTTATCACGCGAGGCAAAGCGGATTGTGATAATTTCAAGAGCGATAAAGAAGCATTATGCGTGAACAATTTTTACATAGAACAATTTCTATGTTTACATAGAACATTTTTCTAGAACTGCCCAAACCTGTTAAATTACTTATATCGGCGGAGTTAACAATTACCGACTTTTTAGGTTAAGATCTGACTTTTTGGCGAGCTGCTTACAATCAGCTGATTAGGAGCGTAAAGAAACTCTTCTGCGCATGCGCGAATGATTTGGGAGCGTAAAGTAAATCTACTGCGCTTGCGCGGATGGTTAGCGACGAAAAAGTATATTCTCCTCAGAAATAAGCTGTTTTACGAGGGAAATTGAGTATGTAAATTCTTTCTTTATGCGCAGTTGTAGAATAAAACTTTTCCTTAGATATTTTTGGTCATTTTTAGTAAATTCATCAACTTTCTAAAAAATTAATATTCCCAAGACATTTTCGTTTTATTAAATCAACAATACCATGAAGAATCTATCCTCTGAATCTCATGGATTTATCTCTTACCGAATTTGAAATGTTCTGTTCCAAAAGTTTAAACTTTAGGTGCTCATATCTCAAAAAGTAATGATCAGAGAAAAATGTTTCTCTGAGAAAACTTTTCCATTCTAATAGCTTGATATTATACGAATCGAAAAACTTTGAAAAATATCGCGGGTAGAAAGTTTATTTTTAGCCTTTGCACAGCCTTAAGTTTGTGAAATTAGTTGCATAATCAGCATTACCTTCAATGTAAATTAGAGTATAAGCCAGTAAATATTGTAGCATGCATAAATAAAGAGTTCTAATCTAATCTAATCTCTCTCACTCTTGATTTCTCTCTCTCCTGCTCACTCTCCTCTCTTTATCTCTCTCTATCTCTCTGGTAGAGAGTTAGTGGGGAGGATATTTTAATATTCTTCCCAAGAATGGACATTGATATGTCCAAAGCTCCGCCAATTTATGTAGATGCATAACAATATGATTATTATCTATAGTTATTATATTACAAGTGCTTTTTCATATCATATATAGTTCAATAGTTATTTTCTTAGTCTATATTATGTAAATTCATCTCTAATTTTGCTGTATTGTAAGCTATTGTATATAAGTGTATAAGCCAGTATATATTGTAATCTACATGAATAAAGTGCTCAATCAATCAATCAATCAATCTCTTTCTCTCCCTTGATCGCTCTCTCTTTTCCTAACATCGGCCTCCTCCTTATCATCCACCTCTTGTTATCTCATTCAAATTAATAGAAAAAATTCTATGCATCTTTCTCATACTTTTTTTCTCTTGGTTTGCAATCTCCTTCCTCCCCTTCTCATCCTACTCCTCCTCCTCCTCCCCCTACTCCTCCTCCTCCTCCTCCTCCTCCTCCTCCTCCTCCTATTCCTCCTCCTCACCCAATACCATTCACATCGCTTTGTAAACAATAATGAACGCTGAAATGTCTGTCTGTCTCTGAGCAATAAGATCTCTTTTCTGAATGTTCTTTCAAATGGAACAATTTAATTTCACTCTGCTACGCTCTTTTATTATTTGGCTACAACTGCACTCCTATCCAATTTGTGAACATCTTCCTTCCTTTTTCATACTTCTTTTGTTTCTTCTTCCTCTTCTTCTTCTTCATCATCTATTTTCAACTTCTTCTTCTTCTTCTCTTCTTCTTCTTCTTCTTCTTCTTCTTCTTCTTCTTCTTCTTCTTCTTCTTCTTCTTCTTCTTCTTCTTCTTCTTCTTCTTCTTCTTCTTCTTCTTCTTCTTCTTCTTCTTTTCTTCTTCCTTCTTCCTTCTTCTTCTTCTTCTTCTTCTTCTCTTCTTCTTCTTCCTCTTCTCCTTCTTCTTCATCGTCCATGGTTCAACTTCTTCTTATTCATCTTTCACGTTTTCTCCCTATACTCTTCCAGATTCGCTTGTTATCATTGTTCCTCCACATTTTGTGCATTACACTCTGGTAATAATTATTATCAGTATTAATTATCTTCTACATAATATTATTATAATAGATTATTCTAAAAATATTACATAATATTATCTCTTGACTTCTTACCTTCTAGTTTTGGACCGAGTGAAGTGAGTCTAAGATTCAAAGCGACGGTTGGCATTCATGTTGATGTTTTAATGTTTGAATGTTTGAATGTTTG
>NW_024091131.1:0-22480 GCF_014356525.2 Nilaparvata lugens | reverse complement strand
CAAAGAAAGACTGACAGAGCGAGCACATCAGTGAAGATTGGCAACCTTCACAATCAGATGACAACATTGATTTCGTTGATCCCCCTGAAGTGTCAGCAGTGCCATGCCAACTCCAAATGTGTCAACAATGCCACAGAGCCAGTACCATGTGCAAGTGGCTCTCAAAGACAAATGAGTGAACAGTTGGAGATGAGTTTCAAGTTACCTGGGTTAATGAGTGAACAGTTGGAAATGGTATCGAGTATCCTGGGGTAGAATCCTATTCCCAGCCTCCCTGGATCTCTCTTACCAGGATGCAGCTCGAAGAAGCAGGAAAACCATCTGTCAATGTCTTGTCGATTCAGATTCCGAAATGGAAATACCAGATAGTGGAATGACATGCTTTATTGACGAGGTTTCTACTGCACAAGAAGCTCCATTAATGTTTACTGATTGCTTCTCGATTGACAAAAACTCGACTCCACCAGCATGAACAAAACAGGGGGAACCGAAGAGAAGCCCCTTTCTTCATAGCTTGCAGGCACACTAAGAAGAAACGTACAAAAGACGCTGTTCAAAATCCAGAAATGATGAACGAAGACGAGGCAACTGTTTTCTCAATCAATCCTTGTAATAGAATGAGAACAATCTTTGCTAAAAACAGGAGTGTGCTTGATCTGATGGATCTTTCCAAAGCCGACATTGTCACTTACCTACCATATCCTTTGAAATTTGGAAAAAAAGGGAACACAAAATACTAGTCTCCTGAACAAGTTGGAGTGAACTTGTAATTACCTCAAGAATCATTGAGAAGTTTACAATATTGGCCTATTGATATCTACTAAATGTAAATGAGCATATCATGAAATAAGGATATGGTAGTAAGTGACAATGTCGGTTTTGTTTTATTACATAATTTCACAATTCACTCAAACAACTTTTCTAGACAACTTTTAATTTCCATGTCATACTCACTCAGAAATCGACCTCTAATTTTTTATTTGTAATAGCTCCACATGTGAATGTATGTTATATTGATATTCACCTATTCTATTTTTGTAAGGTCATTCACTTATTTCAAATAGGTATAACAGAGACATATTTTTTCTCATGACTTTTCAAAAGAAAAGACTGCTATTAGAAGTAATTCACTTAATTCACTTGAGCAATAAACCTAAGGTTTGAAAACATGAGATGAGATTTCTCAATCAAATCACCGATTCAACAGTGTCAATTCTTCAGTGAATGAATCTCAAATTGATTATGTTGAAAAGATAATGTTTTTAAGTAAACTTCAAATGCGTATTATTTGGGAATGCAAAAATATTAGTAGGATTTTTATTCGATTGATGAATTGGACAGAATATTATCATATAACACAAATGAAAAGACTGTTTTAAGAAATAATTCATTCAATTTACTTGAGCAAAAAAATAAGTTTTTTGCGGTTATATTGAAGTGTCTGTTTTTGGACCTGAAGGGTGTCTGATACTGGCGCCATCCCAATTCTTCCATGTCTGACACTGGTGCAAAAACATGGTTTTGAAAAACCCTGTTAAATAAATGGAAACAATATTAATTTGTCAGTTTCCAAGTCTTGGTCAGTTGAAAATAGGTTGATGCACTTTTTAATACCTCCCTGATCAATGTAAAATGTAATCATGCCTCACAGTGAAAATAAACTAGAATCTCCGCTTATAGTGTCTGATACTGGTGCCTTCACCCTATATAGACAATAGATATATAAAGACATATAGATCTAATACGCACCACCAAAATTTTCTAAACTTTGTCCACTACTGGCGATGTTACCTTAGCCATAGACAACAATTATATAGAAAAGCAAAAATCAACTTGTTAGAATTGAAAAAGATTGAAATTGAAAAAATATACAATAATTTGAACCAACCTATTCGGAAATAGGCTCATGTGAGAGAAAATAAATTTTTTCGGGCAAAATACATGAACACTAAATAGAGTCCATATTGAGTTAAAATTGTTGTATTTATCAATAATAATTCAATGAATAAAAATTTAAACAATACGCACTGAGCTGTCTACTTCCATTATCAAATTCTCCAGTTTCCATACTTATGCAGACGACCTTCAAATAGATTTAAGCTGTCCCATAACAAAAATTAACGAAACAGTTGGAATAATGAATCAGGATATCAATTCAATAGTGGAATGGACAAAGAAAAATGGCCTTAAGCTTAATCCCATCAAAACACAGCCCATTATAATTGGATATTCTCGTCTTATAAACAATATTGACTATGAATCGATTCACAAAATTAGTGTAGATGGTAATGACATTCCCTACTGTAGCTCAGTTAAAAATTTAGGCATTATTATGAATAATACTCTTGACTGGTCAGAACAAGTGAACAAAACTTGTAAAAAGGTATTCTCAGCCATGCATGCATTGAAGAAAATGCACGATATTCTCCCTAGAAACATTAAATTATTATTGGTTCAATCTCTCATCTTCCCACATTTAATGTATTGTAATTCTGTTCTTAACGATATGCAAGTCACTCTGAATGATAAACTACAGCGTTGCCAAAATTATTGTCTACGTTTCGTCTACTCTCTCCAACGCCATGATCATATCACCCCAGCCCACATTGCTAGTTCAACATTAAAGCTTCCCGATCAGAGGCTTTTTCGAATAGTCAAGCTTGTTGGAGATATCTTGTAATATAGTAATCCGAACTATTTTAAAGATGATTTCAAATTTGTCTCCGAAGGTAGGAGGATAGATGTTTCACATACTAGAACCGGAGAAAGTACTTTAAGGATACCCAATCATCAAACTACTATTTTCACAAAATCCTTTTTAGTCAGTGCCTGTCGTGCATGGAATGCACTTCCTGTTTCTATCAGGTCCATCGAGAGCCGAGCGAGCTTCATCCTGACTTTAAAAAAACATCTTTTGGAACAAATGACTGAAACTGTCCGGCCCTAGAACGATCACATGACAACCATCCCCCACCCATCCCACAAATACAAACCTTTAAACCTGTTATAGAACGAATTGTATATATATATATTATATAAACTCATGTTATTTCAATTATTCACTGCATACTGCTGTATATTACTGAAAGTTGATTACCCTGATCTACTTTCAGCATACTTCATTTTATTAATCAATATTAATTATTTGATCTTATCTACCTATATAATTATTTTACTTTATAAATTTTCTGTTTTTTTTCTCTTAAATATTCATATTGATTAAAACTTTCACAATGTTTCCATTAATAAATGAATCCTTAGTTTAAATAATGGAATTAACGTTTTGGTAGAGAGTTAGTGGGGAGGATATTTTTAATATTCTTTCCAAAGAATGGACTTTGATATGTCCAAACCTCCGCCAATTTATGTAGATGCATAACAATATAATTATTATCTATAGCTATCATATTACAAATTGCTTTTTCATATCATATACAGTTCAACAATTATTTTCTTAGTCTATATAATGTAAATTCATCTATAACTTTGCTGTATTGTAAGCTATTGTATATAAGTGTATAAGACAGTATATATTGTAATCTACATAAATAAAGTACTCAATCAATCAATCAATCCCATTGATGAAATTTGAAAAATCACGTAAGAGACATCAAAAGTTGATACTTGGAAGGTTGATAATGGAAAACAGTGTAAAAAATGTATTTATTTATTTATTAAAATGGATCTAGTAGTGATTTTTAGATATTTTATAGTTGGGGTTATGCGTAACCCCATGTTTTATTCAAGCATTGCTTGTTTTGTGTTGTATTTCTAGGAATAAATTCAAAAAATAGATTAATTTCCAAAAAAATAATTGAAGTTACTGGTTTTACGCTTGAAATCTCAATATCATTATTTGATGATACTCTTAAAATTCAAGGGTGATATATTCCAGTGTTACGCTGTATCATCAATAATTTAAAATGTGTAGCAACAATTCCTATTTAAATAATATAGAAGTCACCAAATACTCGAACCTCTCTATAACGAACCTCCACTTAACGAAATCCTGTACACAACGAATTTACCTGGTTCCATGACATTTTAGAGTTTTGGCCGCTTATTTACATCTGACAAATTTCGGACTTCTTAACAACAAAAGTTTTCTATTCATTTCAACATACAAAATGTAGTGTGTATGGGAATCAGACGGTCATTTTCAAGGAATTCTTTAGTTTCAGCAGAAGGGTCAATAGACTAGAAATAATGGCACTTCAGGAAGGGAGAAGAAAGGGTGGTAGACAGACAATAGAGGGTGAAACACATGTCGGAAATTGAATGCAAGTTACTGGGAATTGAATTCCAAGAACTTGTCATTATTGTAATTATGTTTAAATCAATGTTAATTCAGTAATGTAATAATAGAGTAATTTTATCCAATTAGCCTCATGTATTATTTCTAATTTCATCTGTGTGTTGTGTAGGCTACCTATTGTGTAATCACATAGTCAGCTATCTTTGAATAACATTCACATATCAAATGTGGAATAATAATTTGCCCTAATTGTATCTTCTATTAAAAAACCTTATCTTGTGTTGTGTGATTACATATTATCATTGGAGAACATGTAGGTATCAAATGTGGAGTACTTATTTGCCTTATTATCATTATTATTTTACTTTCCAGTGTACAACATTAAATTATTGACGATTTCTACAAGAAAAATAAGCTTCTCACACTTTTTATAGCTTCGTGGTAATGACTTGTTTATTATTTTCATGTTTCCTATTGTCACATAGAAAGTAATTATTCTCGTATTTGTTGAGTTAACTAAAGATACCATAGTTGAAATATGAAAACTAGTTTCTATTCCAATGAACAGGTAGTTGTCAGGGCAGCAAGACTTCTTAGGCCTATGTTTTGGGCTATGAATACAGCGACCACATAATACAATAATACAATTTGTACTATGTGGTTGCTGTATGAATAGGCCTTTGACCGATTCAATAGGAGATCTAATTATAAATCACAAGATATTTTATGATTACTCCAAATTGAACAAACGCATTTTCCCAGTTGCACAAGAGCCTGTTGAATTTTAATCATGATCAAATGCCAAAAGAAGCAATTAGGGAAGTCTTTTTTGAAAAGAATGCTTCTCTTCACATAGCATTCAATCATGGTTAAAGTTTGACATGCTTTTGTGCAACCGACCCAATCCTGGATGGCACACTACCTGCTGGCTGTTGTTTCTCCATCTCTTTCTATTCAATACCATTTCCTATCTTCTTCCTTGTCTCTCAGTTTCATGGCAACTACGTCTTCGAAACAATGACTTTTGTATAATTCATGAGAGAAGAGTTGAAATAAATTCAGAATTATCTAACGTTTTATTGGATAATTCTATCGAAAGAAAAGGTTTCAACCAAAAATGAATTATAAACCAGAAAAACATTTTCAGTGGTGCCGGGGGCGAAGCCCCCTGCCGAGTGCAAAGTGCGAGTTATAAATACTAGACACAGGATCATTCCTTAGAACTGAATCTTAGATCTCGAAGAAGGGTGGTGGCTTTAAACAGGTACAAAATTATATGACTGATTATATATAGTAATTGTTAGAGATCTTTAGGGTATAGTTTTCAAAAACACAGTGAAAATATCTTTAAGGATGAAGGTTTATATAAAGTTGC
The DNA here is from genome assembly GCF_014356525.2 of Nilaparvata lugens. Taxonomy (NCBI): domain Eukaryota; kingdom Metazoa; phylum Arthropoda; class Insecta; order Hemiptera; family Delphacidae; genus Nilaparvata; species Nilaparvata lugens. Next base: position 16,850 of record NW_024091131.1, on the reverse strand, counting down.
CGATTTTTGAAATTGAAATCAACTTCCTAGATTATAATTATAAGAAGGTAAATTTTGATATAACTTTTGATTAGACTAATCATCATACTATGTAACCTTTCTCTATTGTCTGAAGCTTATAATTATGTAACTTTAAACTGTTGTGACGTTGGCCATTCATTTTAAAATGTTTTATGTCAATAAATGAATTTCTTATTATATTAAGTTCAGCATGTAAAATAAAGAAATCCGCATCTTTTCATGCTCCAGTATACTGTCGTCAACAGAGGTGGTCAAGTCTTATCAAATTGGAAAGAAAAAATTCTCTTTAATTTGATGGTTTATTTAATCATTTTATGATTTCCATCAATTGTTATAGCAGCTTCAGTGTTGAGTGTCAAATTGTCAATACAGCATCAAGTGTCAACTTGTCGGTACTTCACCTTTAGCACATGGTTTAGGGATGAGGATTTTCAATATGTTCAGCTCCTAACTAGTCTTAATGTATCTGCAGAATCAAAAATTGTGTTCCAGATATTGTGTTCAAATTACATTGATAAATGATCAATTACTGCTGTATTGAGAATGTTGAAATAATACATCAAATTGAAGAGAATTGAATCCTCTACAACTCAACGTTCAGTACTCATTTTCTCAATGCATTTTTGTTAAGTCATAAGCCCTGAAAGTGAAAAAAGTTGTAAGAAAAACTGTATTTTCAAGGATTTCTCACTTTTAAAAGCGAATATCTAAAAAATTAAAGGAGATATCACAAAACTCCACTGTACTTAACTTGTACAGAATATATCTAGCTTAAATTTTGATCAGTTAATCATGTCGCTGAAATGCATTATTCTCAAGATACATGCGTGTAAGCCAGGAATAAAAGAATCAAACTTTCAAACCACCCTCATCCCTTAAGCACAAGAGGTAGGGATGAGGACTTTTGATATATTCACCTTCCAAGTAGTCAAAACAAAGCTGCGAAGTCAAAAATTGTGTTCCAAACATTCCCTCCAAATTTCCCTGTCAATTGATCTATTGTTGTTGAACTGAAGTTTTTACACTCAACACTATAATGGCTGCAACAATCGTGGGGAGATGCGTAAAATAATGAAAAGATTCATGAGATTGAAGAGAATAAGGTGCTCTATAGGCTCATGATTGGCACAGATTTTTTCATTCAATCGTGGAAAAGTTATAGGGCCAAAAAGATGAAAAAATCTGAGCCGGAAGGGTTTCTTCAAAAATGTGACTCCTTCAAGAGCTCATATCTAGAAAACTATGAGATATATGGAAGAATGTTAAGGATGAAACTTGTAGGCTAATTCGTAAGCTTTAATTTTGTATTTGACAAAAATTTCCGAAAGACGAATTTGTTTAAGATATATGCAAAAAAAAACAGAATATGGAACTTTTAAATAACCCCCACCCACTTAACACAGGGGGTAGGAGTGAGACTTTTGTAATGTTTACCTACTTACTATCCATAAAAGTGTTGTGGGGTCGAAAATTGTATTCCAAACGTTTCCTTCTATAATCTTTCGTTGACTGGACTAGTATTGAATTACACAAATGTGTTATAGTTTGCATCGTCTGTTGTTTTATGATGTAACGAGTTTTTTTTTGTGGGGGGGAGTAGGCAGGGAATCGACCTTCACTAGATTAGTTTGTATTTTTGAATGCTGAAAACTCTGTTATATACAGATCATTTTCAAACAAATTTCCCCTTATAAATGCATAGGCTACATTCACTTTTCAGGTGTTGGATTGCATAAATGCATAGTGGAAAGTTCTATTCTTGTAGCAATTCATTTTCGGAAATTTATGCCATACTAAAAATTCTACTTTGAACGGATATGGGTATACCAGATACTCTTATGAGAGACTACATTGAGTCCATAAGCCATCTTGACTGAGACTCTGAGTCAGTAATGTTATATGACAACATTATATTTATTTGTTTGAAAATGTTTATTTTTTATTTTATAACAAAGTTATATAATTTTTTGTAACTTTTGTGATATAAAATTGTTTTATAACAGTTAAATAGTATAAACGAGGCTTAATAAAAACACTGATTCTTCAAAATTGATAGTATTTTTTTCTTTTTTGCCTCCTTTCAATCCTGATTCCTGAGGTATGGAAGTATTGCAGCATTTCAAACTATTATTGGGTGATTGAAAATGTTATATTCATTATTTAAGTTTCATCCAATACAAATACTTGGTTCAACAATCAAATAATCAAGTTGAACAACTCTTAACGGGAGAAAATAATGGTTTTCGGCATAATATTATGCCTGTTATTTCAATAACCATCAAAGTTACTAACCTCTTACTAGTTTTATTTGATTTATCAGCAAGTTTTACATAAGATCCAATCATTTATATACCGAAATAAGCTACCAAAAAATATACGAGCTTAGTGTGCCGCAATCTGTTATCCGTCCCAGTGTGAAAGAGTGAACAGGACCGAGTGCGAGGGAATGAGTAGCAGACGAAGCAGACGATGACGTAGTAATCAGTGGATCCTCAGTTAGCCAGTTCCGGACTTAGCCATTTCTGTCGACTGCTGTTGAAAAGAGGGAGAGTCAGTGAATTCTCAGTCAACGAATTCCGGTCGATGCATAAACAGCCACTTCCACAGTTAGTCAATGCCGATCAGTGCAGTTAAGTTTCATATGGCAGATTTAACATTGAGTCAGCGAGTTCCGAGTTAGCCAATTGTAGCGACCCATTTTGCTTCATGTTCTTGTGATGAAAACATCTCTGTAACATACACAAACCAATATACCTGCTGACCAGTACACTACTTGGAACATTGCCAGCAATAGATGGAGGGGAGTGTTGCCGCGTCGCGTTACAAAGCTCTCTCACTCAGACACAAAAGAAGGAGAATGCTGCTAGGTAGTGGGAGTGATTAGTGGAGAATAGAGCATCGGACCTCTCCGTCTTCGAGAAAGAGCCGTGTTAAAAGTAATTTATCTCGCACTTTAGGTAGGGTGAAGGCACCACTTTCAGACACTGGTCCAGTATCAGACTTTTTCAACTTAGAAGCCAGATAATAAGAGTTCTAGACGGGTATCAGCCCTTTTTCAAGTGTCACTTGGTGCAGGCAGATCTATCTACTGAGCTCTAGTAGAACTACGAGCTTACAGAAGCATATGACCGGCTTGGTTGTGGTTCTTGCTGGACGACTCCACTTCAGTTCTCAGCAGGCAAGGCTACTAGACATTGTAGCTAAGAGGTGAGCAACTTTCTCATGCCATATTTACCACATTTTTCCCATCCAGTTTACCAATTTTGGTTTTATCACTCATGTAAGCATACTACATTGGTAAATTTCGAAATTTTTCTTGGAATGACAATATTATGACCAATTCCGAGGGTGTCTGATACTAGGTTTCAATAGAGGCCAGTTTCAGAATCAGACAGGGAGTGTCTGATACTGGTCTTTTCAATCAATTGGCATTTTCTGGTTTTTCTCATGTTATTTTAATGTAAGAGACTTGAAATTTACACATTCAACTTGGATAGCCATCCCAATCACAGCACACCTAGTATCAGACAGGGATGTCTAATACTGGTACTGAATGATGTCTGATACTCGTCTTTGGATTAATTCAATGATTTTCCACTGAATCAGAGATGGATTCATGAATTCTCTTGGCCCATTGCCCATTTTGAGGCCTCAAGGTTTGGGATTTATTCACTGTAATATGAAGTATCACTTGATATATGAGCTAGTAGGTGTGTGAGTGGTAGAAGAATGAAAGAACGCCCCCAGAAAAAAATTGAGAAAAAAAAAGTAGAACTAAAAATTAACAACCAGATAAAAAAGCGAGTCAATGGAAGCAAGTGAAATATCAGAAACCAAAGTGAAGAAGCGAGCACAAAGAAAGACTGACAGAGCGAGCACATCAGATGAAGATTGGCAACCTTCACAATCAGATGACAACATTGATTTCGTTGATCCCCCTGAAGTGTCAGCAGTGCCAATGCCAACTCCAAATGTGTCAACAATGCCAACAGAGCCAGTACCATGTGCAAGTGGCTCTCAAAGACAAATGAGTGAACAGTTGGAGATGAGTTTCAAGTTACCTGGGTTAATGAGTGAACAGTTGGAAATGGGTATCGAGTATCCTGGGGTAGAAGATCCTATTCCCAGCCTCCCTGGATCTCTCTTACCAGGAGTGCAGCTCGAAGAAGCAGGAAAACCATCTGTCAATGTCTTGTCGATTCAAGATTCCGAAATGGAAATACCAGATAGTGGAATGACATGCTTTATTGACGAGGTTTCTACTGCACAAGAAGCTCCATTAATGTTTACTGATTGCTTCTCGATTGACAAAAACTCGACTCCACCAGCAGGAACAAAACAGGGGGAACCGAAGAAAGAAGCCACTTTCTTCATAGCTTGCAGGCACACTAAGAAGAAAACGTACAAAAGACGCTGTTCAAAATCCAGGAAATGATGAACGAAGACGAGGCAACTGTTTTCTCAATCAATCCTTGTAATAGAATGAGAACAATCTTTGCTAAAAACAGGAGTGTGCTTGATCTGATGGATCTTTCCAAAGCCGACATTGTCACTTACCTACCATATCCTTTGAAATTTGGAAAAAAAGGGAACACAAAATACTAGTCTCCTGAACAAGTTGGAGTGAACTTGTAATTAGCCTCAAGAATCATTGAGAAGTTTACAATATTAGGCCTATTGATATCTACTAAATGTAAATGAGCATATCATGAAATAAGGATATGGTAGGTAAGTGACAATGTCGGTTTTGTTTTATTACATAATTTCACAATTCACTCAAACAACTTTTCTAGACAACTTTTAATTTCCATGTCATACTCACTCAGAAATCGACCTCTAATTTTTTATTTGTAATAGCTCCACATGTGAATGTATGTTATATTGATATTCACCTATTCTATTTTTGTAAGGTCATTCACTTATTTCAAATAGGTATAACAGAGACATATTTTTTCTCATGACTTTTCAAAAGAAAAGACTGCTATTAGAAGTAATTCACTTAATTCACTTGAGCAATAAACCTAAGGTTTGAAAACATGAGATGAGATTTCTCAAATCAAATCACCGATTCAACAGTGTCAATTCTTCAGTGAATGAATCTCAAATTGATTATGTTGAAAAGATAATGTTTTTAAGTAAACATTCAAATGCGTATTATTTGGGAATGCAAAAATATTAGTAGGATTTTTATTCGATTGATGAAATTGGACAGAATATTATCAATATAACACAAATGAAAAGACTGTTTTAAGAAATAATTCATTCAATTTACTTGAGCAAAAAAATAAGTTTTTTGCGGTTATATTGAAGTGTCTGTTTTTGGACCTGAAGGGTGTCTGATACTGGCGCCATCCCAATTCTTCCATGTCTGACACTGGTGCAAAAACATGGTTTTGAAAAACCCTGTTAAATAAATGGAAACAATATAATTTGTCAGTTTCCAAGTCTTGGTCAGTTGAAAATAGGTTGATGCACTTTTTAATACCTCCCTGATCAATGTAAAATGTAATCATGCCTCACAGTGAAAATAAACTTGAGAATCTCCGCTTATAGTGTCTGATACTGGTGCCTTCACCCTATATAGACAATAGATATATAAAGACAATATAGATCTAATACGCACCACCAAAATTTTCTAAACTTTGTCCACTACTGGCGATGTTACCTTAGCCATAGACAACAATTATATAGAAAAGCAAAAATTCAACTTGTTAGAATTGAAAAAGATTGAAATTGAAAAAATATACAATAATCTTTGAACCAACCTATTCGGAAATAGGCTCATGTGAGAGGAAATAAATTTATGTTCGGGCAAAATACATGAACACTAAATAGAGTCCATATTGAGTTAAAATTGTTGTATTTATCAATAATAATTCAATGAATAAAAATTTAAACAATACGCACTGAGCTGTCTAAAAACATAACCTTCAATAAGTATAACAGGTTGCCGCGAATTCGTACTGCCTTTTAGATCCAGTGAACTCTAAACTAAAGCCTTGTACACACGTCAGTACAGATTCGCGCGAACAACCGTATGCACACCTGCCTCGGCATTCACGGTACGTCCTTGTGGACGCGTTCCACGTATGCCTCGGCATTCAAAAAGCTATCTGATTTGCAGACGACACGAAGACATGATAGATGTAAATTTTCCACATCATGACAACAATGGCGTCATTCCATCATTGAAGATAATAATTATTACAAAATGCAGCTGTATCATTTATTTCAATGACTTGTATAATAAAATCGAAAATAAAACTCAACAAACGATGTTGGTGGGTTGAACGATAAAGTGCACGTCCAGTGCCACCACACCTGTCGTCAAATTTTTGGTTGGGATTGATTAAGTATGATATTTTGAACATAAAATCACAAGAAATAAACGGCGCTCACTCATCATAATTTTTTAAAAAAATAATTTAGTTCTACTAACCTCACTTTGTTCACAAGATTTTAAACACCTCTAATATATTATATTCACAGTTAAATTGGTTCCAACTGTACCTGAATGACACTTCAAAACATGCAGATCACTTATTATTAACGATAAACTTCAAAACTTTTCTTAAATATTATCAAACAGTACTTTATTAAGATATATTTTTCTGTTTTTCCAGAGACCAGAAATCAATTTTAATATTCACTGGACTTTGTTACAAATATCGATGATCGATAAATCAATTCGATATTGATTTGTGAACTATCAATAAGAGATGCACATATAGAGAAGCTATCATTAGAAAAATGCAATTAATTTATTCGTATTTCATTATGAATTTGAGTTCAATGATTTTATTTCAATAAAAACTTGAAAATATTCAAATTGTTTTATTTTTCCCACCAATCTCGTCAATAAAACTTGAAAACATCACAATGGATGTGAATTTTTCAATATAATTGAATACTACTCCAGTAAAATTTTGAATTCTCCATTTTATAATTCGCCCGTTGTTAATGTTTTTGAAAGCGAACCCAACTACAACGCTGTAGTGAGGTCCATGCTGTAATGGTAATGTTTACTCAGCACTGGTATTGCTATCCTTGTCTATAATTCAACAAAGCGGATAGCGCTGCCTCTTTTTCGATTTGCTCTGTTGCCAGATCGTCTTTTTACAATGTGAAAGTAACAATTGATTGACAAAATTTTTCATCTTGGTTGTTATATTGAATGAAGAAAATAAAGAAGGCCGTGGCATCAGGCAGCTAAGCCGCCAAAAAAACAGCAATGGCGTCTCGGCCTAGTCATGGACTACAACTCTGTGTTTTATTTATGTTCACCTAATATATAACAGTGGCGACGAGGATTTAAAGTTCCAGGATGGAGATTGTGTAAACAAATATGTAAAAATCCAAATACGGAGAGAGTGAGGAACAGATAATTACGTGAGTAGGCTAATAAAATTGTGAAACATGATTGGAAGTGTAGGAGAATTCGACATTGGTGTCGAAACATGGTCATCATATATTGAACGTTTTGAGTTGTTTTGTGAGTGTAACGACATTAAGAAAGATAAAAAGGTATGTACACTATTATCTGTAGTCGGAGTGAAAACGTATTCATTGTTAAGAAGTTTATGTACTCCTGAAAAACCTGCAGATAAGACTTTTGCAGACTTTGTCAAAATAATCGAAAGTCATTTGTATCCAAAGCCTTCGTTCATAGCTGAAAGATACAGATTTAGCAAACAAAATCAGTTAGAAAATGAAACTATTTCCGAGTACATAGCTAATTTGAAACGCTTATCAATTCACTGTGAATTTGGGGCTTTGCTGAATGATTATTTACGGGACAGACTGGTCAGTGGTATACGAAGTGAGTCTACAAAACAAAAACTGTTAGCTGAATCATCCTTGACCTATGAAGAAGCAGTAAAGATTATATTATCAGTGGAAACTGCCGAAAAGAATGCATCTATCCTGATGGTGGGCGACAACGCAGTGAGTGATGGCCAATTGCAACAAATAAAGGCGAGTTCTTCAAGTTTCCAGAATGCTAGCAATGACGGGAATTACCAGGCGGGTAGCACACGGCAGCACACACCAAATAACCGAAGTGTTAGATGTATGCACTACTTTCATTTGTTTTCAGTTGTATCTTTGTTCGGTTCGTCATTTTTGAATCTGGCGCGCTTCCAGTGCCAACTTAATGTGTTTCCCCTTATTTTTTCCCCGGTCGTAAGTTCGTCACGCATTTATTGCTTTTGCGTCTTGTATTATTATCGTCTGACTCTTTAATCATTTTATGGTCATTGCGATTGTATTTTTTTAATCTCTTTCAAGACTTTCTGTGAAGTTTTGATTCTATTGCGTTGTGTTTTTCTTGTCATTTCCTGTTAGTTCCACATCGTTCCGCATCCGCCCTTTTGGTTGTAGGATGCTTCACTCGTCGACAACATGGCCGTTCCGTAGCGTCTTTCTCCATAAGTCACAGTCACCAAAATTTCTGAGTTTCCCGTACTTTTCACATTTTACCAATGTCTGGTTTTAAATCTTGTTACGTTAATCATATTCGACGTTTTGAGTCATAAATCCTTAATTTCTCTTCGTTATTTATTGAAATAGCTCAATATTTCAATTTGTGCACCGCGTCCTCGTGGACAACTTTTACTCAAAGTGTGTTTTCTCCGCATTGGCCGTTTCCTTCGGCAAAACCCAGACTTCCTCCTAAGCACGGCAGCTTAGGATAACTTCTACGAGGAATTCGTTCCCAGTTCAAGCTGTTCTGGATCGTCTTCTATTCTCTTGTCAGTCTTGGTCTTACCACGCTGTCATCTCTCGGGGGGCCTTCAACCTTAGAAGGTTCCGTTGATAGTACTCTGCTGCTTCAACATCTCTACTGTGCACTCACAGTATTCGTCGTAGAAGGTCGTCTGGAGTTCAACTTCATCGGGTGTTCAATCCATTTGAACACATACTTGGTGGACATCCATGTTCACAAGTCTACAAGTCGAGGCTGGTCGCACTTTGTCCTCTCCTGGGCATTCCTACTTCTTCAATTCAACATGTCTCAAGCTGAGTAATTTTATATTTTATCCTCAATTTCATTTTGTATTTTTTTAGGCTACTTTGTCATAATCTCCCGTTTAATGTGTGTTATTACTGGATTCACAATTAATTGTTCAATATATTTGAAACATCGCATTTTGAAGCTTCACCTTTGCTTCATATTTTGAACAGCAATTTTCATTGCAAATTCAATTTTTACATAACCTTACCTTGAAGCCACAGCGCTTCAGTGAACTTTTCAGTTTTTCCTAATTATGTTTATTGTATTATAAGCATTCTAAGTATTGCTTTACTAGTTCTGGTAATAGCTATTACAAATTTTCGGACTTGTCATTACATCGCCTTTCGGCGTATATTTCATTAGTCCAGGCAACGAATGCTTAAAAGAAGGTATATAGGAAAAAGTTTGAAACACAATTTTTGACCCCGCAGCTCTCGTAAGGATAGTTATAGTAAGGTCCACGTTATAATGGCAGTGGATAAAGATAGAAGAACAGCGTTGCCGATTCTCTGCCTTAATTAATTATATTTCTACACTGTCAAAAACAGATTTGGCATCGTTGCGGAGCTAGAAAAGGATAGTACTACCTGCTTTGTCGAATGATAGAGAAGGATAGCAACATCAAAGTTTATCAAATACTGTCATTATATAACGTGGACCTCAATATAGGGGGTAAACATATCTAAGTCCTCACCTCTTCTCACTGCGGTAAGGGGGTGGGGTTTGGTTTGAAAGTAGCATTTCTCAGTTTTTCACTATAATATATGCCTATGTGCGTCTTAAGCCTACGGACGTTTATATCAAATACAAAGTTATAGCTAACAGTTTTTCCTACAAGTTTCATCTGTAACATTCTCTCATAAATCTCGTTTTCCTAATATACTCCCTCGAAAGTGTGTCATTTTGAAGAAAACGCCTTTTTTGCCTTCTATATTATAATATTTTTGCATTGTTCCATGGTGTCACCGAGGCTGGGTTAACAGAATTAATAGATAAATGGTTTATTTAAATAGAGATGATATATTAAAAATTTGAAATAACAGTTTCAAAATAAAGTTTTATTGAGAACAAATATAAAATGTGAATTCTAAACTTGTAATTTATAATTTTTTGGTGACGTGTCTGTAACGTTGAGTTGTCTAGAAGCTTTTGCTCTCTTCCTGACTTGTAGCTTTTCCTGTGGCTTTTTTCTCTCTAGAAAAATGGCTGGCTGTGTGTGTTGTAAATTTTTGCTCTGAATCATTTTCCATTTAAGTGAATTTTTTAATGTTTTAAATTGAGTTTTAAACAGTCTATAGTGTTCTATTTTGTCTGTATATTGTTATTTGTGTATACAAGCCAATAGCCACTGTTTTTCAACTATAATCTGGATAAGTACCCTTAGCTCGTAGTAACTTTAAATGCTTAGGCTTGTAATATATTGTTCTTTGTGTATTTGTGTATATTGCCAAAATTCTTTTGAAGATTATAAGTTCATTTGCTCTGAAAACTGGATTTCTCATTCATAGGCGATAGATCCATTCATAGTTTATCAAGAATCTATTACATTGGAGCCGACAACTATCCTTAGGTTAATAGGTGTTAAATGCTATTCCAACCGATTTAGGAGAAATTGGTAGCACGGCAAATGGTACGCCCTGGTGTGGGACTCAAACTACAAAATATATCCCTGGTTATAAAAAATTATTAGTAGGATAGATATCTTGATAGGTTATGAATGGTAGGCTATACTGCTGAGTGGGAAATCGGTTCAAGAGAGATCAAGTCCTAATGAATATATTATCTGTGCAGACTGGCAAAATGGCATACAATATGAAAAATATTAAAAATGATGATGAGTTAATAGCTGCCTTAACACAAATATTTGATAATTTTAAACAAGAGCAAAATGCTAGGTTTGATGAGCAAAATGCTAGGTTTGATGAGCTAAATGCTAGATTTGATGAGCAAAATGTTAAGTTTGACAAGCAAAATGCTAAGATTGATAATTTGAAACAAGATCAAAGTGCTAGGTTTGATGATATGAAGCAAGAATTTGCTAGAATTAGACTAGAGCAGGTTAGTATAAACCTTCTATTGAAAAATGCACATGAAACATTGAGTGATAATCATGAAGATGAAAACAAATTGAAGCAGGATAATAGTAGTGTTAAGATACAGGATCAACTCATTCAAGTTTCTGACAATGTAGGCCTAGTTACTGTTGTTGAAAAAGTCAACCTTAATGAGATAGTAGAATTGAGTAAAGAAGTAGGTAGGGAGTTGTCTTCACTGAAAGTCAACTATCATGAAAGTAATATTGCTACATTGAAGGTTAGGAAAACTATAAATAAAGTGAATGATTACATGAGACAGGTTTCTGTGGAGGTTAGGAACAATGTAAACAAAATGAATCTTGCTTTCAATCAAGTTGATGAGTTCAACTTTCAACTGAGAATTGAAAAGGTGTATGCAATGCATTCTCAAGTGAACATGACTAACTTTTGTAAGCAAAATGGCTTTGTTAAAACAAATGAACCCATGAATAAAACTATGTTCTTGAAGAAAACAAAGCACAAAGTCACCATTGATGTGTTAGTATTCAAAGGTTGTTTCAAGTTGCTTACTTACAAGATGATGATAGTATATCACATGATGAAAGGGTATTCCCCAACACACAATGATTAGGAATCCTGTGTCATGCCGGGATTCAGAATAGCAATGACCGTAAATACTACGTATGGTAAGAGTCCATAATTGTATCTTTTTTCTTTCCTGTAGCCTATTTTTCTTGGCCCTTAATCTTTTCAAATTTCGATTCTTTCCTGTCTTTGTGTAATGTTCAGTAAATTTCTTCTATTATGCATATCTTAACCAATCTTGTCCATAGTCATTTAAATCTGTATTCTTCTGAAATAATTTTGGAAGTTAAAATAGTAGCTTACTTTCCTAATCTTTAAATTGCTGATAAAACTTAACTTTTCTAAAATCTATCCATTGTAGTGTAAATAATTGTTTGCTTGTGATATATTTTTTCATCATGTATCACTTATTTTGAAATGTGTGTTGTTTTAGGAAATTTATTTACCCAGTTTTCTTTTCCTCTTGTTTGTATTTTTTTTAGGGAACTTATTTATTCATTATTCATCTTGATCATCTTTGTATTATAATCTTGAAATGTTTGTACTTATTATACAGTCTTTAAATTATAAATTATTTTCAAAATAAATGGTTCAATTTAGAACATGCTGAAATCTATTCTTATGTATCAATTCTTTTGTTATAATAATAAACTTCAAAATTTGAAAGTATTAATGAATTGTGTAGCCATATATATGTGATGTATTAATGAAAGTTGACTTGAATAATAATGTTTTCATTGAATAAAAACGTTGTGTTATATATCAATTGAAATGAGTTAAAGGTTAAAATTTTTCTAATGTTTTGTAATTGATATCTTTTTCAAAATTTTTAAAACTGTTTGTTCTATAAATTTTGATATGATTGATTATCGTTTAAATGGATGCTGGAGTGTATGTAGAATTTTTAGTGGGGTTTGTTGATTAGAATTTTGCTGGTATGTGATTGTTTTTTGAGATGGAAACCCATTATTGCCTAAAGAAGGAATAACAGAGGTTATGACTTAGAGAGGCAGTAATGAGATAATATTTTTTGTGTTGATTACTTATGTTGATTGCCATAGATGCAAAATAATGATTATGATTACTTATGAATATTGATTGCCTTTGAAGCAAAATATTATTGATGTTTTGAATGATTTCTTGTTTAATGATTGATAGTAAAGTTTTGTCATGAAATGTAGTTTGTGTTTAGAACATTGAAAAGTCGAAATAAACTATAGTATCTGGCAAACGATGATTAATAATATTAAATAATTTGCTTTTTATACAATTTTGAAAAAAATTAAAACTAAATAATTTTGAAACCCTGAATGATAAATCATAAATGTGAAATGAACTTGCTATAAATGAAATGTTATACTAAATGATAATGAAATGCAGATATATTATGAAATGATTGTGAATAGAAGACCAATTGTCTGAAATTATTGAAATATATATTGAAATTAGTTTTTGTTGTGATGATCTGATGTTTTTTACAATTTTGATAAATGATACAGGGTGTTATGAAATTCTATTTCTATTTTGAAGAATGGTTTAAATTTTGATATTTGAACAGTGAATAAATAAATGAAATTTTTTTTATATTGAAATTTATAATTGATATCTCCATATTTCACAATTTATGTATTGCTGACTGTATAATAAGATGTTAACAAATTTCAATTTTATATTGATTATATACTTAAAAATATTTTCATGTGTATTAGATTGTATTGATAGCCTAATCAAGATTTTCTTTTTAGTTTATAAGCATTTTAAGATAACAGGTACAGCACAGACATTAACATTGAAATAGTTATCATGTGAATCTCGAAATCGGCAACAAGTGAACGCCATGCAGAGTGTTAGAACATTTGGTGATTTTCGAACTAGTGTGACTCAACTACACCAATGTCAACACCAATAACTACGCCAAAATCTACGCTGAGGCCTACACCAATAACTACACCAAAATCTACGCTGAGGCCTACACCAATAACTACGCCAATATCTACACTAATACCTATACTAATAACTATGCCAATGTCAACACCAATATCAACACCAATAACTACGCCAAAATCTACGCCTATGCCTGTGCTGATGCCAAATCTGCGCCAATGCTGATGCCAACGCCAATAACTATGCCAATGTCAACACCAATAACTACTCCAAAATCTATGCTGAGGCCTACACAAATAACTACACCAATATCTACACCAATAACTAAGCCAATGCTGATGCCAATGCCAAAGTCCACGCCGATGCCTGCGCCGATGTCAATGCCTGCGCCAATGCTGATGCCAATGCCAAAATCTACGCCAATGCCTGCGCCAATGCTGATGCCAATGCCAAAATCTACGCCGATGCCTGCACCAATGCCAATGCCTGCGCCAATGCTAATGCCAATGCCAAAATCTACGCCGATGCCAATGCTGACACCAAAGCATACGCCAATAACAATGCCAACGCTTATTGCTGACTTTGTATCTCAAACTTCAACACTACTACATTACCTGGAGGTAATTGCCATCCATGGTCACGTTTGCAACTTTGAATTCAGAATAACAGTCACAGTATCATGAAAGAATTGATTCAAAAAAAAAAAATCCTCTCCTAAATATTCCTGTATGCAGAACTCTAAACCTGAACACTGAAAGTATCAAAAAACCAAACCTTACCTAAATTAATCCTCACCTAAATTAATCTGTATGCAGCGTCTATCTCTTTTCCAAAAAACGAATTACATTGGCATTTCAAGCCTGAAATGTACATTGTATTATTACAAATATGATACAAAACTCACGTGACCTGTATCGAGTTTGGTATGCAGCCGTCTACTACAAGCATGAGGCAATGCTAACTGAGATGTCACCTGTATCGAGTTTGATATGCATCAGTCAACTACAAGTATCAGCCCAACACTACGTGCATCCAGATCAGCCCAACACTACGAGTATTCGGATCAGCCCAACACTGACGTCATCACACTGGAGTCACACTTACTGAAAATCATACTGAGTGCCTTAATGGACTGTTTTCCAAAATGTGCATCAATAAAATCAACCGCGTCAATAGTGAAAGAAATGAACATTTTTTGATTTATTGAAATTTTATGTGAAAATTAAATGTAACAATTCATCAATTCATAAAAAAAAAAAAATAACACAAATTTTTCATTCAACATACTAATTTTTTTATGCAATTAAAATTGAATTTTTCTATCTATTAAATTTATGTGCAATTTCAAAAAAAACTATTCTTTACATATTAAACTTTCTGTTGAGATATTTTCCTTAAATTATAAAGCTAAATCAAAAGTAGTTTTGATATTCTATACTTTGAAATATTGTTTGGAAACATATAACAAATGCTATTGATGAGTTTTTATAATAATTTTCAATTATAGTTGACATGTAATGTTTTTATAAAAAAAAATTGTTACTGTTCTCGAATTTACAATTCAAAATTTTCATTAGGGTCAATGTAATTTTTTTTCTTTAAATTTTCAAACAGTAAAGTTTTTTTATGTCAAGAGGGGGGTATTTGTAATATTACATTTCTTCTCACATTACTTGCCTCACATACTTGCCACTGGAAAGATCCCACATGCTATGAAAAGGTCAAAAATTGTAGCAATCTTGAAGCCTGGAAAGATGGCTGACCAGGTCGAAAGCTATCGGCCAATAGCTCTGCTTAGCTCAGTTTATAAATTACTAGAAAGACTGCTTCATAGTAGGATAAGCACAGCAATCCTTGAGATAGTCCCTATCGAGCAAGCAGGCTTTAGGCCAGAGCGCAGCTGTGAGGACCAGGTCTTGGCACTGACAACATTCATTGAGGCTGGATATCAGAGACAGAAAAAAACAGCTGTAGCTTTTGTCGATTTGAAGGCAGCATATGATACAGTCTGGCGAGAAGGTCTAATATATAAAATGTTGCAAATCATTCCATGTCAACATACAGTAAGACTTTTAACAATATGCTGAAAAACAGATCCTTCCAGGTGTTGATTGGGCATGAGATGAGTCGAACAAAAAGGCTTGACAATGGTCTGCCACAAGGATCTGTCTTGGCTCCTCTCCTTTTCAACCTTTATGTCTCAGACCTGCCAAGAGTCAGGTCCAGAGTATTTGCATATGCAGATGATTTGGCTTTGGCTACACAGAGTAGTGACCTTGAGACTGGAGAGGAGACACTAACAAGTGACTTGGCTGTACTGACAGACTACTTTTCGAAGTGGAGGCTGTGCCCCAGCCCTGGGAAAACTCAAGTATCAGCCTTCCATCTAAGCAATAAACTAGCAAATGCTGAGCTGAAAGTCTCAATGAATGGTGCTGCCTTGAAACATAATAAGTTTCCGAAATATCTTGGCATCACCCTGGACAGGACCCTCTCTTTTAATCAGCACCTAAGGAATGTAGCAGCCAAGTTGAAGACAAGAAACAACATTATTAGGAAACTATGTGGCACAACTTGGGGCTCATCTTCCTCAACTCTGAGATGCTCTAGTCTGGGCCTGGTGTATGCTGCTGCTGAGTACTGTGCATCTTCCTGGATCAACAGTTGTCACACTCACCTTGTAGATGTGCAACTGAATAATTCAATGCGAATAATTACAGGAGCCTTACGATCCACTCCAGTTTCCTGGCTCCCAGTGCTCAGCAGCATACCCCCACCTCCTCTTCGCAGAGCACAAGCTCTCCTTAGGATCTATGAAAGGATTTCGTCCAATCATCTACTTCCAATCCATCAGGACATTCCGGATTTATATAGAAGGGAGCTGAAGTCCAGAAGGCCAGCGGTCAGGATGGCAGAGCAATTGAGAGATGAGAGGTTCTCTCTGAACAGAAGATGGAGAGAGGAGGTGCCCCCCGGAATACCGGAGAGCTATTTCTCATGCACTAGGCCTCCTGGCTTTGAGCTCCCCCGGTGCATCTGGGTGACACTCAACAGAATTCGAACCCAGCATGGGAGATGCAATGCATCATTTTTCAAATGGGGACTTGGAGACTCCCCAGTATGTGACTGTGGGGCGATGGAGCAGACAGTGCACCACATTATATTTGAGTGTGAGAGACGTGCCTACCTGGGCGAGGCTAACGACTTCACTGTAGCAAGTCCCCGGGCAATACAGTATATTTCATCCCTTGACGTGCACTTATAAAAGTGTGAAATTTTAATAATATTGACAAAAAAAAAAATGCCATACG
>NW_024091130.1:0-20718 GCF_014356525.2 Nilaparvata lugens | reverse complement strand
CATAGGGGAAAGATATCATCATAAGATATTTCATGGTATAAGTCATTTATGTTCCAAATTTCAAGCCGATTTTTTGAGTTCACTTTGTAGTTTGTGATAGTTTAATAAACATTTTTACGTTCTACCATGGAGGAAAGATAGCATAAGAAGATATTTCATGGTATAGAGCATTTATGTTCCAATTTCAAGCTAATTTTTTTGAGTTCACTCTGTAGTTTTGATATGTTTAATAACATTTTTTTACATTCAAGCTAGAGGAAAGATGTCATAAGAAAATATTTCATGATATAGGATATCTATGTTTCAAATGTCAAGCCGATTTTTTGAGTCTCTTAGTTCGTGATATGATTAATAAACATTTTTCACGTTCTAGCATAGAGGAAAGATAGCATAAAAAGATATTTCATGGTGTAGGAGGATATTTATTTTCCATATTTCGATAGGATTTTTGTCATCTCAAGCCGACTATTGTCTATTATTACTGAGTTATCGAGGTGAGAGTATAAACGGCACATTATGAGAGACTACCAGCGTAACATACAACTTTCGTTAGAATATCGAGATACCACTTACAGTTTTTACACTATTATCAATTATTCATTTTACTTTTTACCGAGAAATTAGAAGTTCAAAGGAATTAATCAACGGGTACATCATATAGAGGTTTTGATATTGCAATAAATAACTGAGAAAATTAAACTTATCGATGAATTTCAAAATTGAATAGACTTAGAACGTTGTCAAAAATCCACTTAAATAGAATTTCAAAATCTTGCTACTAATCAATCAACTAGTAATAGAAATGATATATTATATATGACATATTCGGTTTTTTTGATTATCATACAGTGCAACTTCTATCGAGAAACTAGTTGTTTTTTTCATCCTCTCATGGAGTTCAAAGGGTTAAATCAACGGGTACATAATATAGAAGTTTTGATACTGCAATAAATAACTAAGAAAATTGAACTTATCAATGAATTTCATAATCTTGCAACTCAATCAACTAGTAGTAAAAACGATGAATCATTCATCTACCTTATCATCAATAGTAGTATTACTTGGGAGTAGTGTCATTAGCGTAGAGCTTTTCATTTATGTTATCAAGATGTTGAATCTAAGAATGATATAGAACCAATAAATAAAAATTTGATAATCTTTCGTAGACAATGGCTGAGAATCTTTGCAAAATCTGGCCTTATCAGATGTTATCATCAAAGCCTCACGCCTATCCTAGTAATCGAAACAAAATCTATTGTTGATAATATAAAATTATAGTATATAATAATATATTTTTGATAATACTTGATCAATCCGCAGTATTGAATTCTCTTGGACAAGAGAATCTTTTGTCCTTATTCAAAGGACTAAAAGAATGTTTTGTGTTACACTACACAGTAATTCATTGCATTTTTAGTATGACTAATAGATCAATGATATTCATGAAGTAGCCCAGATTAAATAATAATTAATAATAATATAAATAATAATTGAGGCTGTGATTGGAATAAGTCATACAAGTATATTCTATGATTATATATGTACAAGCTTTATCGGTGAGTTTTATAATTTACTTTACTAACAGCTAAATATACGACAATACTTTCCTCAATCAATTTTTTTAGAAACTCACTTTAATTTTGTGGGTATGTCTCAATCTATTGAATTTAGAACTTAAGAAGATCTTTAAAGCTGGGGTTACACCAAAGTTATAAACAAATGTTAAAACCATAATCCTTATAGATTCTATTAGATTGAACGGAACTGACAAACACATATGTCATCATGTGTATGATAAGATATGTTCAATCTAATAGAAATCTATAAGGATTAAGTTATTAACATTTTTTATTACTTTGGTGTAAACGCAGCTTTAATATAACCAAAAATTAATTTCCAATGATGGAAAATAGTGAGTACTTCAATCTATTAAACTACACAAGAATCATAATAATTATTATTGAATCCAGAGAAGTTTTGGGGGCGAAATCTTATTTAAGTAACATCTAAGAACACATTATTTTCTTCTAAAAAATTCATTAATTACAACGGGAATGGTAAAAATTTATTGCTAGTTTTCTTTTCTTGTACTTCTAAATAATAGAAAAACATTAACACGAACATGAAAGTTGATAAAAGAAGAAAGAGTTAAGAATAATATTGAATATTCTCAATTTTCCTCCCATTCAATGCATTATTAGAGTTCAACTTAGTACTGTATAGCATTCTACATTAAACCTCTGTACTGTAATGAAATGTTTGGTAAGGACTAGCCTACTCATGTTTATCTAGAAATTGATAATTAATCGAAGTAACCTTTTTCATTTATCTTGAAATTATAGAAAGTACCTTTTTCAAAACTATTTTATTACTCTCGACATGTTTCTTTATTAATGCATTTTCGATGAGTGAATCATATAATTAAATAAAATATAAATATATTATTCTCATAAACAAGAATTGCCCCGAGAATCTATTCATTGATTAGTTAAACCTCTAGTTAGTAAAAGTTGGCGGCTACTTAATGAAGATAAAATCTGTAATAATGTGCTGTTTCTCTGAAAAAGCATCTAATAACATTCAAGAACTGAAACCTTCAACAGTTATCCATTTCTTTCTACATTTCACTCATTCGTGTAAAAATGAAACCTAATGAAAACTGAAGTAAATTATATTCGTCGTGTAAATAACGTTAATTCGAACCGTTTGTGTTCGGTTGCACACTTCTAGTCTTCATTTTTTGTTTAGAAACACAAAGATGAAGCTGGAAGAATTCGTATACAATTATTGTACTCACACACATCTATAAACTCTGAAGATTACGCGGCTAATTAGTTGAGACAGGCAAGGAGACTACCTGGAGTTGTTGATTAAGCACTTAGAATTACGGGGAAGGATTAAACCAAACTTGAAAATAATTATCAACGTAGTTGAAGCTTAAAAAATTACTCGGCTTGACTTACTAGCGCTCTCAAAACTACTGCCAACTTATTACACCGTCAAAAAAAGTTATCGACCATTATGATTATCGGTAGACTCCACGCAACCACCGTGATAAATCCATGTTTTGTAAACAGTTATAACTCATCGACACACACATAAATCTGTAAACTTTCCATTGTAACACTAGTCGTTTAGATTTCCTCCGATTTTCTACCGACGAAAATAATCAAGGCCTTCCTGATCGTCACTCAAAATTCGATATTGTAATTTTCGGATGAAATTGTTATATATTAACGGGCCACGACTGTCTTGTCTATTTTTTCCCGGCGGGAAGCTAAAGGGCATTACTCCACCTCCACCCCCAGCAGCATAATCACGACCTGTTCCTCACGAAATCCATAGCTTACAGGCAAAGTAATTACAAGAATATTCCTGAACGATCTCTCAAAGTAATTAATCGATATTTTACTGTTTCACATTCCATGATCAGATTTTCAACGTGTCAATACGCCGGCCAGGCGAGCTTTGAATGTCGGGGAATCGTGGAGTGGAGAGTGCCTTGTTTCCCTCAATGTGTAACCGGATCTAATGATTTATTATTTTCTTTCAAACTGTCGGAAAATATCTAGAAGAAGTAATACATATTCACAGTATATTCTGTGGTTCTGCAATGTGTGGCCCTGTTAGCGGAGAGGGATGACATTCGTTCCACCTAGATTTCAGTTCATCTCTAATAATTGGTCAATGTTTTTGTTCTGTGTTTATCATATATTGATTGATTGATTGAGTACTTTATTTATGTAGATTACAATATTACTGTCTTATACACTTATATACAACAGCTTACAATACAGCAAAATTATAGATGATTTACATGATATAGACTAAGTAGACTAAGAAAATAATTATTGAACTGTATATGATATGAAAAGCAATTTGTAATATAATAACTATAGATAATAATTATATGTTATGCATCTACATAAATGGCGGAGCTTTGGACATATCAATGTCCATTCTTCGGAAAGAATATTAAAAAATCCTCCCCACTAACTCTCTACCAAAATCTATCTATCTATCTATCTATCAATATATCTGGGATAACTAGCTTCTTTTCATTATGAAGAATCATTAAAACATTTCGGAAAATACCAACATAATTATCATACAAAAGCAAAAGCGTAAGCTACTGTTTCACCTTTGAAACATAATGAATTGATTGAATTGATTGATTGAGTACTTTATTTATGTAGATTACAATATCTACTGGCTTTTACACTTATATACAATAGCTTACAATACAGCAAAATTATAGATGAATTTACATAATATAGAATAAGAAAATGATTTCTGAACTGCATATGATATGGAAAAAGCAATTGGTAATAGCTATAGATAATATTGTTATTCGGACTTGTGTAACCTTATTATAAATTTGGGAGAGAAATAGAACAAGGTTACCTTATTTTTTTCTCTCCATCATGTCGATGTCGAACTTATTGTATGAATCAATAAAGAATTAAAAAGAATCAATATACATGAATTGGCGGAGCTTTGGACATATCAATGTCCATTCTTTGGAAAGAATATTCGAAATATCCTTCCCACTAACTCTCTACCAAATCTGTTAAGAATAAATGAATTCTCTTGAATTTCATGAGACTTTGAAGACATGCAGAAATTGCCAATTTTTGTTTCCATGACAGATGTTTGTGAGAATTCCATGTCTGTTAAGAATATGAAATAATGATTTATCATTTTCACTCGAATTGCCGGAAAATTTCGAGAATAAAATAATAGACATTTTTCTGTAGTTCTGCAATGTATTGCCCTGTTAGCGAAAGGAATGTCTCTTAAGAGTAATATGGAATATTATAGTAGAAGCATTCCAGTATTCGATCCGAAAATTTTTCCACCCCCATTTTCCTCACCCCTTTTTTTGTCTGCTATGAAGATTGCTAAGCTCAATCGTTGCATCATGTTCGATGTGTGCGAATATAAAGGTGCGTACAGATATAAGCGCCGCGAACATGAACAATTCACTTTTAATCAGCTGATTAAATCTGCATTTACAGAAACGGTAATATAAAAAGCTTGGCATCAGCTGATTAAAAGTGAATTGCTCATGTTCGCGGCGAGTATATCTGTACGCACCTTTAGAGAATAGAATACATTTGTGAATAAAGATAGTGACATCTCGACACTCTCGATATTATAGAGTCGGCCACATAACAGGAGACATTCTTGAATTTCATGAGACTTGGAGACATGCAGAAGTTGCCAATTTTTGTTTCCATGGCAGATGTTTTTGAGTAACCAATAATCATTCAGTACTACTGGAATTCAGGGATTAAATTACAATTTTTGGAAAAATATTTCATATCTAGAGAGTAGAATCATAGAGAAACAATAGCTTGAGTAGATATCCCATGGTATAGGGTGTTTATGTCGCAACTTTTACTGTTATCTCAAGCCGATAGTTCACGTATTTCTTTCTCAAAAAGGTGTGTGACGTTGGTAGTCTCTCATATTTATGTAGATGCATAACAATATAATTATTATCTATAGTATTATATTACAAATTGCTTTTTCATATTATATACAGTTCAATAATTATTTTCTTAGTCTATAATTATCATGTAAATTCATCTATAATTTTGCTGTATTCTAAGCTATTGTATATAAGTGTATAAGACAGTATATATTGTAATCTACATAAATAAAGTACTCAATCAATCAATCAATCATCAATCAATCAATATTGGGTATTTTCATACACTCTCACCCGGCCAAAAACAGTAAAAATCTACAATAATCGATAGTAATCGACTTGAGATAACAGTAAAAGTTGCGGCATTAACGCCCTATACCATGGGATATCTACTCAAGCTATTGTTTCTCTATGGTAGAATTCCTCCAGTTGAATTAAATTTTCTTACACCAATCTTTGTATGTTTTACATTTTATTATATGGGAACTATTATAACTATTAAATCTTGAGGCTCGAATTGGAGGATATATTATATCATATCATGATAGAGACGAATAATGAAGTCCTTGCTGGAGAGTTGAAGTCAATTCACGCATTTCATATTAAAGTTCTAATGTCTCAATCAATTCACACTTTTGGTTATAAACTGTGTTACTGTACATAACATTCATGCTTACAAACAGTGCTCGGGTTTGTAGGCCTATCCCTTTTTAATAAAGTGGTTCAACATAATTTTGATCTCAATATATTAAAAGCTAGATGACTGTGTATTGTCAAAAGGAAAGTTATCTGATGAAGAGAGAGTTTTGATGTTGATAATTTATTGTTGGAAATTTCAAAAATTTGCATGTGTCAGTCTTCAATGGAGGAGTTCTGATAGCGTGTAGACCTGAAAATGTATTCTCTATCAATCACTCTATCAATGTATCACAATACATACAACTCCAGGCAAACTCAGAACAAAGTTTGGACTAGCTATTGAGATAGATCTATTAGAATAGCTATTTGTCTATAGAAAACTCGGACCAATTTTCCCTCCTTAGTATTCACTATCCCTGTCACTTCCTGAAGAAGCACCAAACAGGTCCACTAAAATATCCCTAATCGGATGTAACAAATCAGTTGTACAACTTAGCAAAACATTAATATAAATCTTGTTCAAAGATGTATCCGTTCTTTTAGATTAATTTCATTAGGCAACCAAGTCGTTTAGCGTGCATAAAATTATGAGAGCGCATGCGCAGTCATCAGATTAGGATCACACGTTTTATATTACTTTTATAAAAAGTGTTCTTCGCTTAGGAAGCTTTTGTTTGGTCGTTCAATCAGATATTCGGCTTACAAGCTGGCATCGCTCTTAATGGCCTATTCTTACGTAAACTTAACCCAACAAACTCCCTTCTGATCCCGTCTCTATTCCCAATGTTGCATTCTTTTGAATTGCCGCGTGATCCTACTGATCCTACTAATTAATCTCGGCTATGTTCGTGGGATTCTCCTCGCTCATCCCATTTATTTGCTATTTGTGAGAAGGACTCTTGTATTCCACACAAAATCACTACGCTTTCTATCATATATTTGCGAATTGTGTTCTTAAAACCAAATTACCACAGAATTTCACAATCCTCTTTACAATTTTAGTGGAGTTTGCGCTGTGCCAGATCGAAAACGAAATTTCAAACTGAGTTATTTTGGTTTGTGAATATTGTGTTCTTTATTGCTGTAATTATTGCTTTCTATCATATATTTGCGAATTGTGTTCTTAAAACCAAATTACCACAGAATTTCACAATCCTCTTTACAATTTTAGTGGAGTTTGCGCTGTGCCAGATCGAAAACGAAATTTCAAACTCGGTTATTTTGGTTTGTGAATTGTGTTCTTAGAACCAAAATATTTCAGAAATTCACAATACCTATAAGATAATGGATAACGAATGTACAAATATAACTGAATAACAAAAAGGTGCGACTCTTCAGTATTAATTTAATTTGCACATAATCTCGCATTCTATATAGTATGATCAGAGAAAACTTCTATAATATTCTGCTGCTATATTTGTATTTGCTATATTTGTATGATGAATAGCTTCTACCTTTGACTAGAGAAAGAAGTCACCTTCTTTCTATAGTCAAAGCTTCTACGCTTTCAACTTCATGAACACAAAATTATACCTGAACAAACACAGAATCGTTGTAGCCACTTTTACTAACCACATAGAAAACCTTCTTGGAGAAATAATCAGCATAATATTATATTCTAATGAATATTAATTAATTCAAAGGTTCATTAAAAGGTCTCATGAATATAAAGTATAAGTTGGCTGTGGAGATCCTATGGGAACTGATAGGTTTTTCTAGAATCAGCCAAGCGTGACGCACACATCACGAATAAAACAAGGAATCACCTTCAGGTTACGGGTGTAATACAGCCAGTGCAAATAACAAACCTACCGCAAAGGCTGTGTGTATTCAATAGCAAGATGATTTGTGAAGGGGTATGTATGTCTGAAGTGATGAGCTCTGAGGATTGTTTCTATGTTGAACATTGTTTGAATATCAATATTCTCAATTATTTCACAATCATGTCAGTGTTACTCACAACACTATTTCAAAATCTCTTTACTCTATTTACCGAGAGGTGATCATTGATGGGAATTGTTGATTCAAAAATTCTTACTTGCTAATAGTAAAGTTTTTTATAAAAATAAAAGTCACCATCTGAATAAATGAGAGACATGATCAATGGTTACTTTTTCGATGTGGTGAAGAAATCAAAACACGAAATTCATATGGTTGTTCATTTGGTTGGTTTATATGGTTGTTTATTTGGTTGGTTTATATGGTTGTTTATTTGGTTGGTTTATATGGTTGTTATGGTTGTTTATTTGGTTGGTTTATATGGTTGTTATGGTTGTTTATTTGGTTGGTTTATATGGTTGTTATGGTTGTTTATTTGGTTGGTTTATATGGTTGTTATGGTTGTTATGGTTGTTTATTTGGTTGGTTTATATGGTTGTTTATTTGGTTGGTTTATATGGTTGTTTATTTGGTTGGTTTATATGGTTGTTATGGTTGTTTAACTAGGAATCATACATAACAAAAATGTAAAAAGTAAAGACCCTAACTCGAAAGACATTCATCGAAATCGATAGCCATGAACAAATTAATGATTACAATAATCTCGAAGCCTTTAGAAATTTGCACTTTACAGATAAGTAAGGCAGATGAATAAGTTATCATCTGTTCACTCGAACAAATAAGCGGTTTATGAATGGACCAAATTGATTCTGATCCCATCATTTCATTGACCAATATAATCCTTGAAAATTGTGGTTTGTGATTAACAGATTAATGATTACAATAATCTTGAAGCCTATTGAAATAATTTGTATTTTACAGATGTGCAAGTCAGATGAATAAGTTATTATCTGTTTACTCGAACTGGGGTCTATGAATATAGTTTGACCAATATAGTTTTTGAAAGTTGTGGTTTGTAATGGACAGATTAATGATTACAATAATCTCGAAGCCTTTATAGAAAATTTTACTTCACAGATGTGCAAGGAAGATGAATAAGTTATCATCTGTTTACTCGGACAAATAAGGGGTTTATGGATAGACCATTGACCAATTTAATTGTTGAAAGTTGTGGTATGTAATAAATGAATAAATAAATTAATAACAATAAACAGATGAATGAATATTATTGAGTATCGATAAAATAGAGAAAAATTGATAATTATTAATATAACGTTAATTATAAAGAAAAAACTCGGCTAAGGCCATATGCTACCTCTACGTTTAACGTTTACTTGTAGATATGGTTGCATTAATCATAATGTATTTCATACGGGGTTTAAACGAACAGCTGACATTTCTCCGTTTTAAACCAAGTATAGCATACGGGCCTAAGTCTTTTCAATAATTAAGAAATGTCCATTTATTCAGAAACTCTATTCATAAATTTAGTATTGAAATAATGTGGGTATAGTCAGGAAGAACAAACATAATCGTTCACGAAACAGTCAAATAGTTTTCAACCACCTTTTTTGGTTCTTGGAATTTTTGTGAGACAATCAAAATTCCTCCCTTTTTCAAAGTCGTTTCAGAGTTCGCAAAAGATAGTAGTGTCTGTCTCCACATGGATCAGAGATTGTTTGCATGTAATGGGAACTATTGTATGTAGCCCCTAGGAACCCCATTTGAAAATATATATTTGAATACACTGAAGTTTAATTCTTCAAGCTATACGGTACTGTTTTGTTATTTATGAATGAGACCAGTGATCTAGTAGAAGCAGCGTTTCTTGTAAAACGGAGTTGCTTCATTCAACGACAACCAGTTGAGTAAGGAAACTACTATACTACAGTCTGTTGCTGCGTAATTATGCGTGAAATGTTATCATTACGACATTCAAAAATTTGTTAAGTGTAGTGAGTTGGCTGTAATAAATAAATAACGAGCGAAGCTTGGTGCCCCGATATTCTTCCTATAATATAATAAAGGAAACAATTGGCTTATACACATACGGAAT
Source organism: Nilaparvata lugens (assembly GCF_014356525.2). NCBI lineage: Eukaryota > Metazoa > Arthropoda > Insecta > Hemiptera > Delphacidae > Nilaparvata > Nilaparvata lugens. The sequence continues at coordinate 10,750 of NW_024091130.1, read as the reverse complement.
AGGAAATTCACGAATGACGCATCATCACGTCTGAACTACTGGACTGATTAACTTGAAATTTTGCATAAAGATTCTTAATCAACCCAGGATGGTTATGAGCCTATTTTAAATTCTTCAAGATTTCAGTAGGTCAAGTTTTTTATTAGACCCTTGCGGAGCACGGGTTACCTGCTAATCTCATATAAACTAATAATTTACGCTATATAATCTTATAATCTTATTCACGCAGATTATATTATAATATTATATTTACGATAATAATTAAAACACGGCTTTCACACCGCGGTAGCATAATATAGCTTGAAATGCGTCTTTTAAAAGACGTAGCCGAGATATTCCCCAATTTTTATCAAAATCTGCCCATTTCAAACCAGCGTAGCGTAGATTAACATTGGGAGATACGTTGCCTACGTCTTTCAAATACGTATTTCAAGCTAAGCTACGACGGTAGCTCAAACGGCATCGCGTAGATTTACATTAGGATATACGTTGCCTACGTCTTTCAAATAACATATTTCAAGCTAAGCTACGGCGGTGTGAAATGACCTTAGACTAAGCCCTACAATGTCAGCTCAGGAATATCTCACAAAAACTGTATTGTTGCAGAGAATAGTCCAATAATGCTGCAAAACATCGCTATTGATTCAATAAGAGTATTTATGCTTTTCTGTGACACATAAAAAATTTATGCGTGAGCGAGGGTGGCTTAATACAAAATCAGATGGCAGAACGTTTGTCTGCATCTATTATCATAATTTATGCTAGAAAAGGGCGACTCAGTTGGCCTAGTCAGGGTGGATTCTGAACATATACATATTCCGAATATTTGGTTTCACAAAGAAATATATCTATAGCTGTACAGGGTGAGTTGTAGACATAGATATAACGTGGATGAGCAGTTTATACATAGATATATTAGGTGCACAAAGGAATATGATCTATAGATGGGGTTAGATATAGATATATCAAGTGCATGAGCTGTTTATACATAGATGTATACTGAATATTTAGGTAGCACAAAGGAGATATCTATATGAGCTGTTCATACATAGATATATTTATGGTGCAAAAACGAATTTTATCTATAGATGGAGTTATGGACATAGATATATCAAGTGCATGAGCTGTTTATACATAGATTTATAGGTAGAATATTTAGGTAGCACAAAGGATATATCTATAGCTCGACAGGGTGAGTTAGTTTTGGACATAAATAAGTTGAATATAATATGTTTAAATATATACATCTATGGTTGGACCGATGTATGTATAAAAGCAGGATTTTCTGCCAAAACAACATCGACAAGGAGAGACGATTTGAGAGAGGGATAAGTGTGGGTGGTGTGCAGGAGAGTGAGAGAGAGAAGGGACATAATTATGGAGAGTAGGTGAGAAAGAGAGAGATGGAAATATTGAGATTGTTAGAGTGGAAGCGAGAGAGTCAGTGAGTGAGAGAGATGAGGAGTGAATTATGGAGAGTAGGTGAGAAAGAGAGAGATGGAAATATGAAATTGTTAGAGTGGAAGCGAGAGAGACTTACTTTTCGAGAGAGAATTATGGAAAGTGGGTGAGAAAGAGAGAGATGGAAATATGGGAATTGTGAGGGTGGAAGCGAGAGAGACAGTGTTTGAGGGAGAATGGGATTAATTTATGGAGAGTAGGTGAGAAAGAGAGAGAAGGAAATATGGAATTGTTAGAGTGGAAGCGAGAGAGACTTACTTTTCGAGAGAGAATCATGGAAAGTAGTTGAGAAAGAGAGAGATAGAAAAATAGAAATTGTGAGGGTGCGAGCGAGAGAGGCTGTTCATTATGGAGGCAAGCATTGCAGAAAGCAGCCTAGGGTAGATGGATGACTACCCCAAACCCAGGGATGACCTTGAAAGTGCATTTGGGGCCACCGACACACAAAGATGAGGGTGGATATTCATCAATTTGGAAATGACAGAGGTCAAAGCAGATGTGGAGGAGCTGTGTTTATTACTCTTAGGCTAGCGATAATGTTCCACTAACGATGTCCGACTCCAGCTAATATACTCCGACTTTAATTTATACCGGATATGATTCCAATTGCCTGTCTGGGAGCCAGGGTACAGTCAATAATATAATCATCAATATTCGAGTTAGTTTTCTCAGTAAAAATACAATTCATGAAATAGTAGTGAAATGATCAGTTTACCAGACCTTGGAAGTATAACGAGGATGTCACATCAATATCAGTAGCATAACCTTCAGACTGTGTATTCCAAATAAACTTGGTTTAAAGCATTTTTTGGCAAATGCCTGTTGTTTTTAGTTTTTACCTGGATTACATTTGCATATGAATAAATAAATAAATGAATATTATTTAGTTAATTGTGGACACCTAATCTTCAGCTCCAAAGATGTTGAGACATGCAAATGTATAGGAAGTTACATGTTCTACAAAGGTCCATTTTCAGTAGACTGGTAAATCTGGGTTCTGGAATATTGATCACTATGTAGTGAACTCTGCATTCAGTTTGTCCAAGCTTTTGAATCTCGTTGTGCCGTTTGAATTAGAAACGTCTTTGAAATTGAAAATTTCTTGGCAGCATTCGTATTGATGGAAGCACATCAGTTGATCCCTCCTTGCTACCTGCAAACTATAGTTTTAGCCTACAAGAGGAAAAAGTGTGAGAGAGGACCGACTGCGCCCTAACTTCACCCTCCCACGATTAAAATAAAGATAGCAATTAGATAGAATATAACTAGAGAAAGCTCTGGAATTTAGAGAAGTAGAAAGTGATCTCAAGGTGCGTACAGATATACGCGCCGCGAACATGAGCAATTCACTTTAATCAGCTGACTATATATCTGTATTTTTACAGAAACGGTAAGATACAGCTGATATAAAAAGCTTGGCATCAGCTGATTAAGAGAATCGCTCATGTTCGCGGAGCGTGAAGCTGTACGCACCTTAATATCGCAGTCAAAACTTTTCCATAATAAAAACACAAATTGAAATTGCCAATGAAAGTGGTTGACTATTTAAATTTGTGTTTTCATTATTATTAAAAGTACCAAAACATCACACACACAACACAACTGTAATATTCAGGATTATAAAGATTCAAATCATATCATCGTGATTCATAATTTATAGAGAGCTACGCTTAGTGCTAGAGATGTACAAAGTGTTCTAATATCGCAGTCAAACTATTTTATAGAGAGCTACACTTGGTGCTAGAGATGTACAAAGTGTTCTAATATCGCAGTCAAACTATTTAGATCTGATTAGATTTGACTATCCAATCAGACACGTTGACCGTTCTAGAAAAACAGTTTTGACAGTCGATTTGGAGGCGACACAGCGTCGCCATCAAATCGAGAAATGTTTGGAGATTGAGTGCCTTGCTGGAGCAACACGATGCGTAGCGAAGTGGGATTATTGTACGGAAATTATCCAGTGGCGAGAATATCATTTGGAGGATTCACTCTGCATTGTGTGATCCCCTGATGAGTGGTCGGACGCACCAAAGTTCGGTGGGACTGCGAGAGTAAGTGTGAAAAGAACGAGAGAGACTGGACAAGATTAAGTGAGGAGGATGGAGGAGGGATTGTGGAGGAGGTCGGTTCGTGTAATTTGAATGCGCACGGTGGAGTAGATATAGAGGGAGTCCGTAATGACGGGAGTCAGCTGGAATTAGGCTATTACATGGCCGAGATGCTAACGTCTCTTTCTTGCAGGCCGCAAGAATGCAGAAAAGCAAGTACAAACGACAGGGTTGATCTGAGAGAGAAAGAAAAACATCACAAGTTAGTTCGAGAGAAAGAGTTAACTCACAGCTGACCGATTATTTGTGAGAGAGAAGAAATTACTCCACACCTAACCGTGTTTATTTGTGAGAGAGGAAGAACTACTTCACCGTATTTATTTGTGAGAGAGAAAGAGTTACCTCATCGTGTATATGTGTGAGTGTCTGTGTGAGAGAGAAAGAGTTACCTCACGGTGTTTATGTGTGAGTGTGTGAGAGAATGAATAAGAAAATGATGGACTAACGACAACCTGAATAAGTAAATGTTGGATTAAGAGCAGTGAGCATTATTTTCTCACGCTGTATTACCCGCCACAAATGCATCCAATGTGAATGTTCGGCAAACCTGTTTGATACTCTAGGATTGACATTAAATCATACAAACGACTTGCCACACATTTTTACAGCAATTAAAATACAGAATTACGGAATACTGTTTTGAGGATCTGACACCAAAACCATGTCTATTCTCTTGAATCGAGTCAGTTTCGTCAAAAATTTACTGAGGAGCTTGATTCTGTAACATAGTGGTATACAGTCTGATATGTATAGGTAGCATAATAATTCATAATGAATAATAATTATGATAATTATTATGTAATTTGATGATAAATAAGTAATTGATGGTTGATATCGGTGCACCAAGCTTCGCTAGTTATTTTATCCTATTATATTAAGCGAGCTATTTCTGTATATATATTTGTATATTAAAATATATACAAATACGGCTCGAAAACGTCTCTAACGATTTACACAAAATTGGAACATAGTACGTTTATGATATAAAGATTCGATTGCACTAGGTCTCTTCCCTGGGAAAACTCGCTGAACGACATTAAAAGGATAATTCATCCTTGGCTGAAACAGCTATGGATAGTAAAAAAGAGTGAGTGAGCGAGTGAGTATGTGAAAAATCAAAATATCGCATCCCCGAAATTCATAAGATAACGTATAGCCAGCTGTAAAATATAAACACGATCATTTTAGAGAATTGTGTTCTGTTTATCAAAAAATAAAAATCTGGTGTGGCGCACTCACACAACTTTCCTTGCCGTTATGAAAATGATCACCTGACGCTAGTGTTCCCGCGCATCTCAAGTCTACTATTCAAAGATTTGAGCCAGCTGGTGACAGGGCAATAACGCTGGAGACACACATGAGGTCTGCTATCTCTTCTTCATAGTGAATGATTTAATAGAATCAATAATAATTTGCATTGAATAATCACATTTTTCTCGAATTTAAAGCTTATTTTCAATTTTAGGTGAAAATGTTACTGAACATTAATGTAGACATTTTCATGCTCAATCTACTCCACTTGATTTTTTTCGTTTCAATTGTATCTGAAGCCTGATAATTGGGAATCTATCTGCATTGATGGGGCGAAGCTCCTGAAATTTTTACAGATATGGGACTTGTGGCAGTTGATAGAGCTTATCGATGACTATTTTAGGTATGAATTTGATCAAAATCGTTGGAGCCGTTTCCGAGAAAATCACGAAAAACCCTGTTTTTGACAACATTTTCGCCGTTTTAGCCGCCATCTTGAATTGCATTTGATCGAAATTGTTCGTGTCGGATCCTTATAGTGGAAGGACCTTGAGTTCCAAATTTCAAGTCATTCCGTTATTGGGAGATGAGATATCGTGTACACAGACGCACATACACTCATACACACACACACACACACACCACACACACACACACACACAACACACACACATACAGACTAATACCCAAAACCAGTTTTTTGGACTCAGGGGACCTTGAAACGTATAGAAATTTAGAAATTGGGGTACCTTAATTTTTTTCGGAAAGCAATACTTTCCTTACCTATGGTAGTAGGGCAAGAAAGTAAAAAAGAAGAGCGAAGTTCGGTGCCCCGATATTAAGACCTAAAGTGGTACAAAAGGAAATAGCACTGTACATTAATAAAGTATAAATTAATGTAAAACTTAAATTATAATAGATGCTATATACAGTTGTAGTGGTTACAGTCTGATAAGTAAAGCGTGATTCATAAATGAATAATTATGTAATTTGGTGATTTAATGGTGATTCACCAGCCCAACAAGTCTATTAATAATTATTCGATTCTCATCATTCTAGCATTGGTTTCTTGCGGGAATTGTTGTAAATATAATATAGCCTAAATAAATAAATATAATTTTATTGCCGTTCAACATTACAATAGTTATGAACTACGTCAGAATTAACTACACGGTTACTTTCTCACGAAACCAGTTCAGATTAACTGTATCATTACTATACAAATAAAATAAAATGAGATTACTTGGTGAGAATTCAATGTCTTGAGTTCATTCATACAATGTTTCCTGTATGTAATTTGCTATTAATTACTCACTGATCATTATTTTATTGAGTTATCAACATGTTTGATGTAGTGGAGCGGATATAGGTATGATGTGATTGATGAAATTAATCACTCCAGTTTCCTGGACTCCAGTCCAAATCTTCATGGTAAATTCCTTATTGATAATTAAATTACAGAGAATTCAATCATCCAATGTAAAGTTTATCGAATAATACGTTATGGCAAGAATCAAATAAAGGTCTTCTCATTATTAAACTAGTAGTTCTGTGAACAGTAGACCTCACGCAGTATTCTCATCCACAAGTACCTGATTGAAACTATAGACCTTTTGGGAAATACAGCAATAGACTGGCTTCTCCACACATCTGTGTCAGCTTGTCAGCTGATTTATGATGGATAATTCTATAGTCTGATTTTTACTCCAATATTGGCGTATGAAGGAGGCTCCATTTTCCTTTTATATTATCCTTGAAATGCAAAATTGGAATGTATGAATTCAGGCATACTTATTTTTATTTTTAATAGTTGAGGAGTTGATATTATGATAATTATCCATATTGAATAGAATACTAAAAAATCGTCACAAGAACCACAGATTAATTTACTTAGAAAGACCTGATACTTATTTTTATTTATAAAATAGAATTATAGTACCCTTTGAAATTAATAAAAAAATGGACTAAAAATACAAATTATAAAAACTAGTTTCAGTGATTCACACTATCTTCAGGTTTTTAAAAAATATAGAATAAATTTGTTGTACTTCAATTTATAAAATTCGATATTATACGAGACCTCAGCAATTTGCCCAATTTAAATCGAATCTATCTGAGTGGTCTTAATGAGAGACTATGACTTTCAAATTTCTGCCACTAGAGGCACGTAGAGTAATCAATTCAGCGGATAGAAATTTCAATACTCTCAAGATCGAAAAAGGGATTGCAGCTTATTACAGCTGCTATAATTCAGGTGCTGCCTTTTTTCAGCTGTAAGTTGAGTCGGTGGCAATCTAATCACGCCACATATGGGTAAGAGGATCGCATAATACCAACATGCATTAGAGATGATGAATTTCCAAGTCCGTTATAACTATCAACGGACAAAAATAATAATGAAAAGAGCGGATGAGTGATAGAGTAGAAACAGGGGAATGGGGGGAAGTGTCGCCTTAAGGAGGAGGAGGAGTGAGAGATAAGGAGAAAAAATGAGAAAGAGAGAGAGTGATGGTGAGGAGAAGGGGAATAAGAAAAATTGCCAGGAAGATTGATTCTACTTTTGGAGGTGAGTGATCCACTACACAAAATCTGATGATTTATTCCTCATCTAGAGATTTCACTACATTTGACTCCTTGAAAATATTTCGAGTCATGTTGTAATGACACGTGAAATTCTAACCTCATCTTGGACTGTGTCACCTACAAATTTGGAAGAAAAATATCACAAGGACTACCTTATTATTTTATCTTTCAATGTTATTACATTAGTCTCATTTGTATTGAAATAAATAAAATAGAATAAAATAATAAAAAATTCCTTTCTCATTACTGATTCTTTAGTTATGAATTAGCAGGAAACCGTGCTCTGCAAGGGTCTATTTTAAAACTTGACAAACTGAAAATGACGTTATGAAATTTTGAAGAGTTGAAAATAGGCCTATGACCATCCTCGGTTAATATGCAAAATTTCAAGTTAATCAGTCCAGTAGTTCAGACGTGATGATGCGTCAATAGTTATTTGTGCAACTAGTGTGCAAAGTGACAGTTTGCTGCACCGAAAGAAACGTTACGCACGAGCCGTAGGCGAGGGCGGAATGGTATTTCATTAAAATTAAAGGGCGCACGTATTTCACATTAAATTTTTCCTACAGTTACCATTGAATATGAAAAGTGGTTGATTATGGCTGAAAGTGTAATGTTGGCTGAAATCCATCAATGTTTGTCTGTATAATTTTGTTATTAATAACAACTTTAATTTATTTTAAACTTGTTAATCCAATTGAAAATTAATAATCAATAATTCATTCAAATTAAAAATTAAATTGATCCAATTAATTTGAAAATTTGAATAATTTTGAGTAAATCTTAATTTCGAAATAATTTTTCAACCAATCAATTTATGAATGAAAAAAATTATTTGAAATAATTAATAATATTCAAAATGTATAATCTAATGAGTTCTCATTATTATTTATGTGAAAATCAAAAAAAATTAACAAATTTGCATTCAATACACGCCAACAATGTCAACAGCTGATTGGGATTGCTGCAAGATAATACGCAAAGTATTAAGAGTACGCAAAGTAATACTTTGCGCACTAGAGCGTAAAAGTGATTCTTTGCGGCCTGCAATCAGTGCAGAAATGGTCACTTTCCAAGGTACCTGTAGGAGAACATAATTTTCCTATCCCGTAAGTGTATAAGCCAGTTCATATTTGACTGATAATAGAAAATAGAGTAGCCTACCTTCCTAAAGACAATCTATTCCTTTCCTACATATCTCAATATGGAAGGTGAACTTTTCCAAGGATGACATCGTCATCAAATTAATAGTCACACGGTTCAATTTTGTCGCCGAAGAAGAGCAAGCAATTTGACATCGGGCGAAATGCTTTCATGAGGCACTTTAAAAAGAATAGAAAGGACACAATTAATTCACCATATAGGAGATGAACAACTCACATCAGATAATGAGAGCTAATGACGGTTGAAATGCGTTGGAAAGAGACAACCGATTGTGGTCAAGTGAGTGAGAAGAAGACGGAAGATGATATGTGCCAGAGCGGCGAATAAATTGGCCAGATAATGCAGCAATGAACGATGAAATTGTTGGGAAATTATTTATTATTAGTAAAAAAAAATTGCATGCCTCATAGTTTGTTTCGGGATGCCGCAAAAGATGTGTGAGTATACAGGTGGGAGCCAACTAAGGCGAGAGAGAGAGAGTAAGATGCACTAGAGAGAGACTAGCCTGTGTGTTGTGTGTGTGTGTGTGTGTGTGTGTGGTGTGTGTGTGTGTGTGTGTGTGTGTGTGTGTGTGTGTGTGTGTTGTGTGTGTGAAAGAAGGAGGAAGTAGAAGGAGAGTTAGAGAAGGATAAAAGAGTTGGAAATAATTGATAGAATAGAAAATTCGGAGATAACCTTCAATAAACTCAACCTTTGGACAACATTGACTTTTTATCGAAATTTTTTGAGGGAAATAGTACAGGCTCAGCCTAGTTTTTCCTTCAATGTCATAATATTATATTATGATTGTAGTATTTTTACAATAAATGAATAAATAGTTAAAAAAATAAATAAAGAGTAGAAGGTGAAGTTAAGAGGAAGTGGAGAATTGAGAAGAGAAGTGGATGATTTCAGATTTGGATTAATTTATGTGAATAGCATCAAACATAAGGAAAAATGGAAAGGAGAAACAAAAAAAGTTATGAAAGTAGGAGAATTTAGAGAACCATAGAAAGTGAATGAGAATGAATGAAAGAGGGGTGGTAAAGATGAATGATATTTATAAAAATGAGATCGAAAAGGCAGTGTGTCAGAATAATGGAAAGTAATGATGAAAAAATAAATCACATTATTACCGCAAAAAACAGACCTGTCCGCGATACAAAAACTTAAATACTGAACAAATTGTGTGTGAAAAAAAGGGTACCTTTCACGAAATTACTCATCTACCAACCAATTATGTGTCATATTTATAAAGAATTTCTATAAGTTATGCTCAACAAGAAAAACAGTTTTTTGCATCTCCTGAAAAGTTTTTTCTTGGACATGACTGGTTTCTCAGTGGACATTCAAATGTGGATTAGGAATGAAGGAATGAAGGAGAAGAAGTAGAAGATAAAGAAGAAGAAGAAGAAGATGAAGAAGAAGAAGATGGAAAAGATGAAGAAGAAGAAAAAAAAGATGATGAATGAGAAAAAGAAGAAAAATAGAGGCAGGGGAATTGAAAGCTATATAAAAGAGAATTCTTTATATATTGATCATTTTCAACACTGAAGATAAACTACATTATGCTATTTTCAAGTTAAACGAAATTGGGTTGGACTTTGGCATGAAAATCTCACCTCAAAAATCCAAGATAATGGCATTCAGGGGAAAGTGGCCAGTCACATCAATAATCGTGATAGACAATCAAGCATTAGATCAAGTGAGAGACTTCAGCTACTTGGATGCCGCATTTCATTTGATAAGGATGAAGATATTGGTGAAAAAGTGGCGAGATTCAGTGCGATCTGTGGCTCTATAAGACGAGCTATAGGAAGGCGAACGAGACAAGATACCCAGCTGAAGTTTTACAAAACAATGGCGATACCGTTAATAACATACGGTAGTGAGGCATGGATCTTAAACAGACAAACTGAATCTCGTATACAAGCTGCTGAAATGAGATTTTACAAGCGGTCAAAGGTTGTAGTAGACTGGATAAAATAAGGAATGACAACATAAGAGCTGAATTGAATGTAGAACCGCTATTGGATATTCTGAAGAAATATCGGGAAAATTAGTCTACTCATTTATTCAGAATGCCATCCAATAGGCTGCCAATATTAGCATGGGAGTACAAACCCGAAGGAAAGCGAGGCATAGGAAGACAAGGGAGAAATGGATGCCGGTACAGGCCAATAGAGCCTAATCCTTGTAAG
>NW_024091129.1:0-21997 GCF_014356525.2 Nilaparvata lugens | reverse complement strand
CCGCCCTCGTACCGCCTCGTACCACCATCGAACCACAGTCGCTCCGCCCACGCACCCATCATGAACGTTACGGAAGATGTTAGATCTTCTCGCGTTCCCCGGTCGAACCACTGTTGCTCCCCGGTCGATCATCAATCGCTCTGCTGGAGTGACGTTCGGTTGCGGAGCAGAGCGAAAGTCTGTACGCACCTTTAGGTCAGAGGCCCTGAAATTGATCAGTTGCGACCTGAAAACTCTGACACCAGACCTCAGCCAGCCAGGTCACTCGATATTATTATTAGACGGGTGTTATTCGAATCCATAAGTCAACTTCATTCTAGTTTCCTGTATTTTTCTTTAACTTCTTTTCCTGCCTTTTGGTGTACCAAAAGCTTCGTTCAACAATTTTCTTCAATTTTTATAACAAATTCTCGTGATGATTGTATTATTTTAATCAGTTCCCAGATGCCTTCATCCATGGACAATAATTATTGATGAAATAATAGAGTGAGAATCAATATTCAATTCATTCATACAATAAGTACATCATCTAAATGATAGGGAGAGAAAAAATAAGTTAACTTTGTTCTATTTCTCTTCCAAATTTAGATAGGGTTACACATCAGCCCGAAATAGGTTAAGACTTCTAGTTGTTCACTTCACAAAATTTAACAGAATATAGAGCAAGAAGATAACAGGAATCAGACAATATCCTCAGGTTTAATAAGGCTCCATTCATGCATGTACTATCCCAAGCACCAGCGAGCGTCATGTAAAGCTTCGTTGAATGAGAAGACTTTAAAAAAAACGTTGAACTATCATATTATTTGGAAAACTAGTTAAATTATGGAAGACGTTGAATTACTATTAATCTCAGACTTTCGAATCTAGTTGAGCTGAAACTAGTTTATATTGATATTCTTTGAACGATTATCTCCACAACAATCTAAAAGATCCTCTACAAAAATATATTTTGAAATAACTACTATCTGTTATAGCCTAGGACACTTTATAGTCTAGCCACTCTTCTCATATTATGGAAAATTTGGCACAAATCTGATACAATCTGAAAGTATCCCATATAGATGAATCCAAAGTCTTTCAACAGACTACGAACTTCCTTCAGGCAACAAAAGGCTCCAGAATAATCTAGAGTAGAACAGTAGAGTGAGCTCAGTCACCTCCAAATCCAATTTCTCTTGTTAGTAACGCATTGATTCTCTACTATTCTTAATAATTGTCCACAGGTTGATTGAATTCATGAACAATCACATTCGTATTGCTCAGAGGAATCAATCTATTCAGGCTGGAAATACAGGTATGTAGAGCCTTTGGGTTCTAGATAGCATGAAAGCCTACTGTCAATCTATAGGTTCTGGAGTCTAAACATTGACAAAATAAGATATATAGGATACACAGATCGTAGAATCTATCGTGGACGTAGGTCCACGTTATAATTGCAGTGGAGAAAGATAGGAGTACAGCGTTGCCGACTCTCTGCATTATCAGTGCCTTCTATTGAGGATGACTGATACCAGTGTTTCTTCTGTAATATTAATTTTTTATTCTTGTTTGAAATAATCGATTATGTGAAATTTATTCCTCAATAATGAATTTCCATTATTTAAATTAAATATTTCGTTAATTCATTTGTATTTCTTCATTGTTAGAGAGCATTCTGGGAACGTTGCGAAGCTGAGAAAGTATAGCGCTATCTGCTTTGTCGAATGATAGACAAGGATAGCAAGATCAATGTTATTGTCATTATAACGTGGACCTTACTATAGTTTATGTCAAATAACTTATAGATATAATGCTTCAAGTTGTATATAAATGTTTCAGTGTCAAAATATAGATATGAAACGTGTATATTTTACTTGTAAGAGACCCTTTGTACTGGACAGACGTGTGACGAAATGAAGTTGATTGGTTTTGAAAATGAGAGTGGAAGATAAGGGTCAAAATACTCCACTGGAATTACTTCTACTTCTCCTTCCCTCTCTCCCTCTCAATTCAAGTGCATCCATCTATCTATCTCACTCTAACACCAGCAATAATCTGAATTCATCACCTATTTAGTCATGGTCTAGGCCAAGATTGTTTCTGATATGGAATGCTTTGAAACCCTTTTCATTACATCCAATTTCTATTGCAGCATGTCACAATTACTGCTTCTAGTCTATACAAATGTCTGTGAGTTGTTTCACACGAATATTTATCTGAAGTGAATGAAAGTAAATAAAATCCACGTTTGGAACAAATTCTAACAGATTTATGTGATATGTTTTAAGATAATAACAATATGTAATTATTATTATATGAGGTAATATGTTGTAACCTCATTTTGACTATTTTTATCAAAATTAGGGAGAGGAACAGATTTGGGTTTATCCTGTTGATTCTCTCCCAATCATTAATTTGATGTCGTGATTAAGGAATGAAATAAATGTAATGTAAATAATGTATTTCAGTCGGGATTCATCCACCCTTCCCTGTACCAAAGTACTCCAGTAATGAAATGGTTGGAAAAACGATGAGTTAAATTAGAAAATGTGAAAGTAACTCTTCAGGCAGAAAAGAACGGATGAGATGAGGGAAATAAATGCATGAATCCTTCCCAATCAACTTGCATTTAGATTGAATTTGTCAACTATTTCCAATCGATTACTTGGAGAATGTTCGAGAATTAATCAACTATTTGAAGAATGTTTTGGAATCAACTGAGGAGATTCCAATGATTCTGGAATCAAGACTTAAGACTAGAGTCTTCATTGTTGAAAATGATGCTTACATGTTCATACTTTATGTAACTATCTTTGAAAACATGTTTTATCTACTATAATAATTTCTTATACCAAGCTACAACCTCTAATTCTGGTTGAGCAATGGAGAAGACAAAAAAGTCCTAACGTTGCCAAATTAAGAATGGAACATTCTCATTTCCAACCTCCATATCTCCACAAGCAAATCAACTATTAATGGCAACCAAGCGTACTAGTCTCCGAGATATTAAACAATCGATAAAAATGAATAAAAAGAGGGGATTACATGGAAGGAGAACCGAAAAAGGAAGGGTGAAAACATGATAAAAACGCAGAGAAGCAGCGGGAATTACTGTTTTGAGGGTCTTTTAAGCCGATATATCGATTTTGCTTGTATTTATACTCTCAGACCGCTGAGCGGAATACAAAAAAGGCTTTCTCAAATGAGTATATATGTATATAACTTGAATCTAACACGCTATTTTGAGCTGATATTACTATATCTGATGAAAATAACATGGGAGGCCTCTTAACCGCGCATATTTTCTAATATAGCGTCCTCATGTATTGAACAGGATTCTAAAAACCCCCATTCTCCATACTTGGCGAAAGAATGAAAAATGGCAAGCTCGTAATCCAGGCATTCATCTCCATATCCGTTTAATCCGAACCAAAGTAAACACTAGTCGGCTTATAATGCCCAATAATGACGGATCATTTTCTTGCAAAGCGAGTCTACAATATGGGAGATTGCTCATGTTTGATAATAGCGGGAATTATAAGTATGGTTTCCTATCCCACTGTAAATAATAATATGCAGGTTTGTGTAAACCATACGCAAATATATGTGTTTTTGTTTGGAAAAGAATCTAATATTGTGTTGAATATCCTTTGATCTCATATGAATGTAGCCTATAGCAGAAGAAACTTATAAGTTTTCTATTTTAAACTTATAAGATTGTTTTATTTTCTCTGTCTATAGATATATAAAAGTTTGATTAGTCCATAAAGATGCATGTTTGGCTGAGATGTGTATTATAGGACATAGTTATAATGGATGTACTCTTATAGTGGAGGTGAAAAGGTGTATCTACCTATCGTGACGTCATAGGTATGAACTATAGGTGGACAAAATTAGAAATTGATCATTGTTGTAAGAGAGGGTTACACGTCATTGTATTTCATCATCTGTATTCTCTATTTATCGTCTATACTGTAGTGTGATTCACCTATAATCTACATGGAACGGAAAAGAAAGTACCTGTTTATCAGTTATTGCAATTTAAATCTTGCTGTTTTTTTTATTTGTCTTATTGGATGTGATTTAAACTGGAAAATTATTATTGAAATGTATTTAATATAAAAAATATGAAAATTAGGATTACTAAAGGGTGATATTGTTTTTCTCTACATAAATTGACGGAGCTTCAAACATACTAAAGTTCACTCTTTGGGAGGAATTCTCAGTGTTTATTATGGAAACTCTTCTATATATTTCTTCAGTATTTTATGTAAATTCATCTATAATTTTGCTGTATTGTAAGCAATTGTATGAAAGTGTTGAGCTAGTAGTCTATATATTGTAATCTACATAGATAAAGTACTCAATCAATCAATCAAAGTATGAATAAAATAATACAATCAATCAATCGACCTGTTCTCCTTCTCACTTTCTACATACTTCCTGCATTGGATATTCTGAATGCCGGTTGCACAACAGCTTGTTAAACTTTAACCGTAATTAATTCCACGAGAAGCAATCAGAGAAGCCTTATTTTCAAAAACCTTCTCTGATTGGTTCTCGTGGAATTAATCACGGTTAAAATTTAACCGGCTTTTGTTCAACCGGCACTCAGAATATCCAATGCAGGAAGTATGTAGAAAGTGAGAAGGAGAACAGGTCGATTGATTGATTGTATTATTTTATTCATACTTTGATTGATGATTGATTGAGTACTTTATTCATGTAGATTACAATATATAGACTACTGGCTTATACACTTTCATACAATTGCTTACAATACAGCAAAGTTATAGATGAATTTACATAATATAGACTAAGAAAATAATTATTGAACTGTATATGATAGAAGAAAGTAATTTGGAAGAACTATAGATAAATGATATTGTTATGCATCTACATAAATTGGCGGAGCTTTGGACATATCAATGTCCATTCTTCGGAAAGAATATTCAAAATATTCTTCCCACTAACTCTCTCCCTTGAAACACTTGAAAACTCTTGAGAGAGACAGAGAGAGAGTGAGTGAGAGAGACTGAGAGAGACTGAGTGTGAGAGAGAGTGCGAGTGTTTGAGAGAGTATAGGGATGAGTCAGTTCTTCGGTTGACCTCGCGAGCTTATAATGAACCTGTTACGCAGTTCGTAATTAAAGTTGTATTCCCTCATTAATTATGTTACATATCCTAAAAATTGTTGATTATCGTTCAATAATCAATAACGGATCGTTATCAGTGGTTAGAATCGGGCGAAATGTGATTTTACTAAGAAAACTTTGTCGTCAAAATTTAACGACTTTCATCCGAGCTTTGAAAACCTGGTGAGTCATTCTATGAGATATACTTATTATTTCAAATCTATGACCATAAACTATGTTCATAACCTGATTAGATACGTATTTTGATAAGATTATGATAGACTAGCCGTCAGGCTCGCTTCGCTCGCCATATCCGTCTAGCCAGGGGGCTCCGCCCCCTGGACCCCCGACTGGATCGTCCAAGAATGAGATCAGCAGGCTCACTTCGCTCGCCTGCATTTTTCATTCGAGCATTTTTATCATATGTTAGGACAATCCAGTCGGGGAACCAGACTAAACGTCTGGCTAAACAGATATGGCGAGCGAAGCGAGCCTGATGGCTAGTAATATAATATTCCCAGGATTGAAGTAGCAGTGCCCAATCAATTTTTCCGCGATGAATGCATTTAAATCTTCAACTTGATGCCAACCTAACAAAGTAAACTCAACTTAATGCCAACCTGACAAGATTATTAATTTAGTTGCCAGTTAACAACTGTTTCGAAGAGGTACTCTATCTAGATTATAGTTCTATAGTAACATATGATATGGAAATTTCAATTATAATTAAGGGGATTGGGATAAGAAGAATATACATGCTAAAAGACGAATTTTAAACCCTTAAAACAACCCTTAGAGTTGAAATATTGCCAAAATATTTCTTAGTGCGCCTCTAAAGGGCCAACTTGACATACCTACCAAATTTGAACGTTTTTGGTCCGGTAGATTTTTAGTTCTGCGAGTGAGTGAGTGAGTGAGTGAGTGAGTGAGTGAGTCAGTCAGTCAGTCAGTGAGTGAGTGCCATTTCGCTTTTATATATATAGATTGTGAGGGGGTTGAAATGAGTTTTTTCATTTAAAATTGCTTAAATTTGAAAATTGGGTCAACATAACCTCAAACCTTACAAATACGGGTAGCTGCAGGAATTTGAAGATGACCTTGACAGCTGGTTCATCGGCTTCTATTAAAGGGGATGTCACTTGCTGCTACCAGCTGTTTGAATCTACTATAGTTAGGTCCACGTTATAATGGCAGTATTGGTTAACATTGGTGTTGCTATCCTTGTCTATCATTCGACAAAGCAGATAGCGCTAACCTTCTCTAGCCCCGCAACGTTGCCAGATCGTTTTTCAACGATGTACAAAAGTTATTAATTTAAAAAATATATATTTTCGATTATGAACAATATTCATTATTATTTAGTCATTGGAAATATCATTATAATTTGTAATTGTCCATTGGTTATTTTATTCTTAATCTTATTATCTTCTTGAAATGTATAAATTCAGGATTATTTTTATTTATTTATAGAATAGAATTATCCTTTTATGGAACTAATAAAACTAGTGGTTCTGTGAGTAGTAGACCTTGCGCTCAGTAAGTTACATTGACCTGTTGTTATGTTTTCTCAAAAATTAATAAATAATTTATCAATTTAAAATGACAAGAAAAAATCCTAAATAAACAGAGCTTTTTGTTCTATCGTACCGTGACGTGTCGTCCCGGAATGTGAGTGTGAGCGCTGTTGGGAACCTAACTGTCTACAAAGGTGATGGAAAGATTCAAGATGTTCGATGTTTTTGAACGGGTAGTATTATAGTCAACTGTCTACTAACATTGATGGAAAGATACATTTTCAAGATGTTCGATGTTGTTGAACGGGTAGTATTATAGTCCACTAGACAGCTGATTCATGATGAATAATTCTATAGTCTGATTTTTACTCTACTAATATTGGCGTATGAAGGAGGCTCCTTTTATATTATTCTTGAAATGCTAAATTTCCAAAAACCTTGTATATATACGTCGACGCACAATTTGAAAAGGAACATACCTGTTAATTTTCATGAAAATATATTACCGCGTCTCGCCGTAAATGCGCAACATATAAACATTTAAACATTCAAATATTCAAACATTCAAACATTCAAACATTCAAACATTCAGACATTGAGAGAAATGCCAATCCGTCGACTTGAATCTTAGACCTCTCTTCACTCGGTCGATAATAGATTAATATCGAAATTTATAGCCTAACAATCTATCTTATATTAGACTAGCAGGTAACCCGTGCTCCGCAAGAGTCTCATTGAAAACTTGACCAATTGAGATCTTATAGAATTCAAAATAGGCATGTAAGGCCTCGGTAAATAATTGAGAATCTATGCAAAATTTCAAGTTAATCAGCCATGAGTGAAGACGTGATGATGCATAATTCAAGAATTTCCTCACCAGTACGTGTATTAGCTAACTCATTTCTATATTATATTATGGACTAGCAGGTCACCCGTGCTTCGCAAGAGTCGAATTGAAAACCTGACAAATTGAAATCTTGATGTAATGAAATCTTGAAGGATTTAAAATAGAGCTACAACCATCCTCGCTAAATTGAAAATCTATAAGCAAAATTTAGAATTAATCAGTTGAGTAGTTGAGACGTGATGATGCGTCATTCGTGGATTTCCTATCCTGTACGTTTATAAGCCAATTCTTTCCTCCATTATATTGGACTAGCAGGTAACCCGTGCTCCGCAAGGGTCCCATCAAAAACTTGTCAAACATAAAAGCTTGACAACTAAAAGCCCGATAAACTGAAACTAGAAGAAATTAAAATAGGCCTATAAACATCTCGTGTATTAACCAACCTGACAAACTGAAAACTTGATGTAATGAAATCTTGAAGGATTGAAAATAGGCTAACAACCCAACCATCATCGGTAAATTAAGGATTCAGAATTCAGAATTCAGAATTCAGAACTTTATTTGTCCCAAAAACATAATCACAATGACAAAAATGGTTATAAATGAAAAGAGTAAAATACAATATAAAATGAAAAAGAAAAATACCATTAATAGGATTATACATAACTATATTAAAAACGGGAAGTCCCTGCAAGGTTCGAGGAACCTGAGCGCAGAGGCCGAGTGTTCAATGCTTAACAGTACATGAAAATAATAATGGGATATTATTAAGAAATAGGGAAAAGAGAAAGTGAGTGAGGAAGGGAAGAGAAAGAGCAGAGTGAAGGCATAGGGGAAAGTAAAGAATAGTTGAAGATTACATAAAAAACATGAGAAGTCTTTATACTAAGCTATGAGGAAATTACTTTGTCAAAATTACATTGTTCGAGATTATCCATGTATGAATTTCAATTAGCAGTTTTCTATTCAAACTAGTGATAAAATGGTTAGGAAAACATTGATGAGCTTTGATACCTGATATAAAATTGTTTTCTACGAATTGATAAAATAGTATCTGTAATTTGAAAGGTAATAGATGAGGGACGGAGGTTATATGGTGAAACACGCAGGTTGAAAAGATTCATATGTTTATTTATGTAGATGATTAAATTTTTTATGTAAAGCTGCCTGACAGTTAAAACATCTAGCTCACTAAACAGGTACTCACTTGGATAGAGTCTGGGTTTTCCCAATATAGCTCTTATAATGTGTTTTTGAATTACAAAAAGTTTCTCCAAGTGGTTTGAGTATGTTCCACCCCAAATTTTTATTCCATATTGCAGAAATGATTGAATGTAGGCAAAATATATGAGTCTTGAGATTTTTTTATTACTAACTTGGCTGATATTACGGAATTTACTTATCCAATGTCTGAGTTTGTTACATGTACTATTGATGTGAACATCCCAACGCAGATGTGATCAATCATTACACCCAAATATTTAACACGATGTTCTCTATTAAGCTTTGAGCATGTACAATTTATCCAATCAGATTCTTTGCAATTACATTATGGATTTTAATGGAATCCAAACTTGCGGCTGGCCTATGAATTTGGAGAGAAAGACATGAAATTACTTTTTTCTATGTTCAATGTTAATATATGCTCATCAAACCAGGATTTTACTATTTTAAGTCCGGATTCTGCTGCTTTTTTAGTATCCTCCCAATTCGCTTCACTGAAAAACAATGAAGTGTCATCAGCAAAAGCAATTGAGACACCATTTTTTAATTCTAACTTGACAAGATCATTAATGTAGATTAGGAAGAGAATCGGCGACAAGACTGTTCCTTGTGGAAGACCGTAATCAGTGAGTTGTTCAAGGCTGGTTTTATTATCAATTTTGAGCATTTGGAATCTATTTTTTAAATAGCTCTTAAATAATTCAAGGGCTATTCCTCGAATACCAAACTTTTCCATTTTTATCAGAAGTTTTGAGTGAGGAATAGTGTCAAAAGCTTTAGCAAGGTCTAAAAATATGGCTATTGTTTTATTTTTGTTATTGAAATTTTCTGTATTAGAAGAGATATTGCATCTACTGTACTTTTTTTAGACTGAAACCCAATTGATTTTTGTGAATTATATTATGCTTTAGGAGATAGCTAACTAAACGGTATTTTATTAACTTTTCAATAATATTGGAAAAAGTACTCAACAAGCTGATGGACGATAATTTGATGGATTAGAAGCATCACCTGATTTATGTAGGGGTATGATATTGGCCAATTTTAAACTATCAGGGAAAAAACCCTCCGCAAAACATTGATTTTTATCACCTTCAATGGTTTTATAATATGTGGTGAAATAGTTTTTAAAATCCTATTGCTAATATTGTCAATTCCTGGAGCTGAGTTATTGTTTAGAGAGTTTATTATAGCAGTAATTCATTTTCATTGGTAGGTTCAAGAAGAAAGAGTTGTAATGCTCCACACATGAGTCCTTGAAATGATTACATGTTGTTGCAATGGGATTATTTGACTTCAATTTCTCAGCATAAGGTTTTCCTACACGAGCAAAATGTTGATTAGTGTATCAGCTTCTATTTTGGGAATTTTTTAGTATGTCTTCTACCTAACAATTCGTTTAAAGTTTCCCAAATTTCTTAGAGTTGTTATATTCTGATTAATTTTATTCTTATAATACTCACATTTATTCTGTTTTATTAATTTATTAGAAGATTTCTGTAATTTTTATACTCATTTCTTAAACGGTCATTGAAAGGTGCTTTGAAAGTGTTTTAAACATTTGTCCCGTTTTTTAATGGAATGTACAAGTCCACGCGTAATCCAAGGTTTAAGGGGTTGTAATTTGCGGAATCTTTACTGTAACTGTTGCAGTTTAATGTGATTTGATATTTTGTCATTAAAAATTGCATTGCTTCATTCACATGTAAATTGTCATCTAATAAGTTATCCCAGTTTTCAGTTTCAATGGATAATATTAATTTATTGAAATCTATTTTATTGAAAGAATCATTTTTACTTACAATTTTGTCAGTTGAAAGATCAATGTGGATGCTGACACAAAAGTGATCAGTGATGTTTGATTTAATAAGTGAACTTAATACATTGTCAGGATTGAAAGAGGAATTCTTTAAACATATGTGATCGATAATCGATTCAGTGCCGTTTTGAACTCTAGTAGGCTTGTTTATGTATGATTTAAAACTATTCAAGGATAAAATTCCGAAATATTCATCAGTCGCAAGCGTAGACTTATTCAGATGTATATTCAAGTCACCGGCAAAAATTATATTGGGCTTATTTTTGATAGAATACAAACAATCATTCAAACAATTGAGAAAATTATCTACATTGGTTGAAGGAGACCTATAAACAGCGATAAGTGTTATATTATCCTTCGCACCTGACACTTGTACATCCAAAAGAATTGAGTTAGATTCTTTTATTTCGTAATCCAACTCATCTACTATAAAATTACATTTGAAAAAGACACAAATTCCATCACATTTATTTGTTTTACATGGCTTGTTAACCACTGAATAACCATTCAAATTAAAATTAAAATCATCCTCTTCAACTATCCAAGTCTCACTGAGGAATAGATAAGGATCTATAGGCCTAAGCAAAATTCAAGTTAATCAGTTGAGTAGTTGAGACGTGATGGTGCGGCATTCGTGAATTTCCTATCCGGTACGTGTATAAGCCAATTCTTTCCTTTATTATATTGGACTAGCAGGTGACCCGTGCTCCGCAAGGATCTGATCAACTTGGCTGACTGAAATCTTGAAGAATTTGAAATAGGCATACAACTATCCTCGGTGAATTAAGAATCTTAAAGCAAAATTTAGAATCAGTCAAGTAGTAAAGACGTGATGATGCCTCATTCGTGATTTCCTATCCCTACGTGTATAAGCCGATTCTTTCCTTTATTATATTGGACTAGCAGGTAACCTGTGCTCCGCAAGGGTCTAATAAAAATCTTGACAAACTGAAAACTTCACCTACTGGGCTTGACTCACTCTTATATTTGTTAGAATCAAGTTTGGTAGCCCCAACACAATATTTTGATTACAGGGGTACCTTATTATTGTTTCTTGTACCATACAGTAACGTATAGTTGGCTAATTATGTAGCAGTATAATTGTGTAACATAGAAATGATAGGTATACTATATTGTATTGTTTCGTTTTTTAAAAGAAATATGATTTTTTTAAAGAAATATGATTTTTTTTTTGAAAAAATAGACCTACAACCATCCTCGGTGAATTGAGAATCTATAAGAAAAAATTAGAATTAATCAGTTGAGTGGTTGAGACGTGATGATGCGTCATTCGTGAATTTCCTATCCCGTACTAGTATAAGCCAATTCTTCCATTATTATATTATTAGCCGTCGGCTCGCTTCGCTCGCCATATCCGTCTGGCCAGGGGGCTCCGCCCCCTGGACCCCCGACTGGATCGTCCAAAAGTGAGATCAGCAGGCTCGCTTCGCTCGCCTGCATTTTTCATTTGAGCATTTTTATCATATGTTAGGAAAATCCAGTCGGGGATCCAGACTAAACTTCTGGCTAAACAGATATGGCGAGCGAAGCGAGCCGAACGGCTAGTAATATAATATTCCCGGGATAGCTCTGATTGAAGTAGCAGTGCCCAATCAATTTTTCCGCGATAAATGCATTTCAACCTTCAACTTGGTGCCAACCTAACAAAGTCAACTCAACTTAATGCCAACATGACAAAATTATCAAGTTAGTTACCAGTTAACAACTGTTTCGAAGAGGTACTCTCTCTAGATTATAGTTCTATATTAACATATGGTATTGACATTTTCCCATTATAATAACAATAATATACATGCTAAAAGACGAACTTTAAACCCATAAAACCCACCCTTAGAGTTGAAATATTGCCAAAAGATTTCTTAGTGCGCCTCTAAAGGGCCAACTGAACATACCTACCAAATTTGAACGTTTTTGGTCCGGTAGATTTTTAGTTCTGCGAGTGAGTGAGTGAGTGAGTCAGTCAGTCAGTGAGTGAAAAAGACAATGCAATGGTTAGCTGATGATAACAAAACATGTATGTTTTACGTGATGGTTGTGCATGACAAACTTGCATGTACACACATGTATATCACGCATGTTCGACCGTTAGTGGGCAGCCTAATAGGACCCATTTATAGACGGTAAAATGCTGACAGTCCTTGATTACAGTTCCGAGTGTGGTTGTTCACGCTCTTGATCACTGTAAATCAAACTGTAAATTACCTGTAAAAAACGGAATAGAGGAGTAAAGAACAGTACTAGTAATCGCTCACGAAATTTTACTCACTCTCCGTTCTTCTTCTTCTTCTTCTTCTTCTTCTTCTTCTTCTTCTTCTCCAACTTCATCCCATTCTTCTTCTTCTTCTTGTTCTTCTTCTCCCACACTTTCTCAAAACAAAACGCTCTGTCATTTACTCTGCCGGCATGAATCACTCCAATTTACAAGTCACTCAGCCATTTCCGAGTCGTTTCAGTCTCTTTTGTTCTCGAGCGTTTGATACTTGATTGAGCCATGGACTAAAGACTAAACAAAGATCTTTGATTGGTTAGGTCTGTGATTGAACTAAATACGTGTAAAGTAGTAATGAAGGCATGAAGTGATAAGGCATGCAGTGAAGAAAGATAGGAGAACAACGTTGCCGATCATCTTTGTCTTGTTAATGTCTTCTGTAAACGGTAGCTGGTACAGGTTTATCCTTCCGGCAGTCGCGCTGTTGTAAAAAGTACAACAGTGTCAGGTTTTGCTGCACAAAACTATTGAATGGGGTGGTGTCAGTGAATGAGTCACCTATGCATTCCAAAACTTTCCCCCATCACTCCACTGAGTTGCAGTATCAACCGAGCAATGGTTCAGTCTTTAGCTGCCATTTAGTCGCCACAGTGCATAAGTTAGGGAGAGACTGTATACGGGGACTGTAAACAACCAATAACGCAGAATTGATGGCTTTGCTTGATGTACCTTATTGGGCTATGGAATGGTAATAATCCAAATGTTCATAGGCGTAAAATAATCCAAGAAGATGGAAAAGTGATTATACAATCAATTAGTATGTTTTGACAGTAAACAGAGTACATAACACTTGGAAAATTGGATGCTGTAAAAAATACAACACGCGACTGCTCGTGTGATTGAGTAGGGCGCGACTACCGCGAGGTTATTGATGTAATATTAACTGTTCATTCTCCTTCAAAATAATCAATTATATTTTATTAAGCAAGGAGTTATATTTTTCAATGATTTCATATGAATTTTCATAATTAGGATAAAATATCTTCACTGTTTGTGTAGTTGAGAAGTTGATATTGTGGTAATTATTCATAATTAAAATACTAAGATAAAGTAATTGTCAAAAACCACAGATTTATTGATATTTAGAAAGACCGGTTTCGATTATTCTACCATTGTCAATCTCTTATAAACTAAAACTATATACAAGAGCAGCAGAATTTATACTAGTAGGCGAGTACTGCTATTGGTCAAGTGCATGAACGCCTGCCATTGGCCCAGCTGTCTCCTCACACTCAACGGTGTCACAAAATGGCGGCTTAAGCAACAGACTCGCCATGATAACAAAATATACTTGCAGCTTCAAAGTAAATTGGTGTAACAAGTTAACAACCGAAACCAGTCTTTCTAAATATCAATAAATCTAATTCTTTTTAATATGGAATTTTTTGTTGATTAATTATTGATTCTACATTGTTAAAAGCCCATCTGGCAACAGAGCAAAGCCAGAAAGAGATAGCCTATCTGCTTTGTTGACTGATGGACAAGGATAGCAATACCATTGCTAATCAAACACTGCCATTATAACGTGGACTCCACTATACCTTCAATGTACGATACAAATTATAATCAATCCACGTGTCAAAGTGACTCATTAGAAAAGGAAAATACTCCCAAACAACGTTTAAGTCTTCACTCCACTCTACTTCTCCTTCTTCAACACTCTTTTTTTCTCCCTCTTTTTTCCTTTTTTCTCCTTCCCCTTCTACCTCTTCCGTTCATTCTTCTCCTTTTTCTCTTCCAACTTTTTCTTTCCCAACTCCTCATTTTACAAAAAAAACCTGATCAATAATTACAGCACCAACCTAACAGACAAAATTGAAGGGCCGCGGCTTGACCATCGATCAATTTCGACCGGAGAAACACAACAGACACTTAACTCGGATTAAAAATCAGTCGGCCATATTGAAAATTGGAATAGGCTAACTGACAGCCTAGCAACGCCAAATACACCTGGACAAACAAGGTGATATACATAGTTATAGACAGTAAGGTGAATAGATTGATGTAGTGTAATATTTGAATGCGGAGCTTTGGATATTATATGAGAGTGAACATAAATAATAATAGTGAGGTCCCTGTTTTAATGGTTATATTCGATCAACATTGGTGTTGCTATCCTTGTCTATCATTCAACAGAGCAGATAGCTCTGTTCTTATCGGCAACGTTGTTCTACTATATTTTTCTCCACTAACATCATGATGTGGATCCCAATATAGTATTTAGGTTACTTGATCTTCATCTATATATATATCAGATAAATCTGAAGAGATAACCGTTCATTCTTAGGAAATTAGAAACTGTCAAATTAGAAACCGATAAATTCTCAGGTATTCATCTCGAGAGATTGATTGATTGATTGATTGCTTGATTGAGTACTTTATTTATGTAGATTACAATATATACTGTCTATACACTTATATACAATAGCTTACAATACAGCAAAATTATAGTGAATTTACATGATATAGACTAGAAAATAATTATTGAACTGTATATGATATGAAAAAGCAATTTGTAATATAATAACTATAGATATAATTATATTGTTATGCATCTACATAAATTGGCGGAGCTTTGGACATATCAATGTCCATTCTTCGGAAAGAATATAAAATATCCTCCCTACTAACTCTCTACCAAAACGTTAATTTCATTAACGTGGGAGAGTGAGTGAATGAGAGAAAGGGAGAGAGAGTGAGAGGGAAATGAAGAGAGAGTGAGTTAGAAGATTGAGAATGAGAGCAAAAAAACATTAATTGATTACAAAGTTAATGAAGGAAATCCAGAACACTTTTTGAAAACACTTTAAAGTTCACCAAAGTAAATGTAAAAATGTTGAAGCAGAAACACAGTAAATTATTCAGATTAAATCTGCACTCTCCACATCATAGCCTCTTCATTTTTCTCCACTTAGAACTTTAATAATCTAAATGAAATGTCATCGATAAATTCATCACCAGATGGGGCGAGAAAAACGCGAGTTTAAAATTATTTCGAAAAGTTTACAAGTGCAACGATCAGCATAATATAATCGTCAAAACTCACTTGCTACCATCATTCAACTTATGGAACAAACTTTTCAACTTTTCCAACTTTATTTGAAGACATGAGAGGAGGAAGAAGAAGAAGAAGGAGGAGAAGAAAAAGAAAAAAGGAAGAAGAAGATAAAGAAGAAGAAGAGTAACTCATACTAGCATAATATTCATGCTCACTGTTTAACGTGAGTCTAAATATAATATAGTTATGTTTCATTTCCACTACACCGAAGTTTGTTGTAATTTCGACAAACTTTGGACCAACTTGATTTTTGGATTTGTGTTTTTTCTACGTTTTCTTCAAATGTAATTTTCTGAAAGTCTATTTCTGTCCGTTAAGTATAAGTTCGTTTACCACGAGGAAGTTTCTCAGAGTTATTAAAACAGTATTAGAGGATTATTATACTGTTTAACATCGAGTTAATTTCATGGATGATTAGTGTTTCGAATGACTATAAAGTTTTCAACAAGCTAGATTAACTAGAAATATAAATCTGAGTACCCTTTTGAATTTTTTTTTGACAGGACATGTTTCGGCTACTAATACCATTTCCATTTTGTTTTGAATGGCATTAATAGATCCAGACAAAATATGTGTCAAAATAATTCAAAAGGGTACTCAGATTTATATTTCCATTTATATTAGAAGTAGCCCTAAGGAAAAAGACAATAGATTAACTAGATTTGATGGAGAGTGGGTTGATATTATCAGAGAAAAGGTAGCATAAGAAGATATTCAATGGTGAAGGCCAATGTTCCAGATTCCACTGTTAACTCAGGCCGATAGTCCTAGTAGTTGTTTTTGGTGAAGCTATGTGACGCTGGTAGTCTCTCCTACTGTGCCCTTCTTACACTCTCACCTGGCCAAAACAGTAATAATTGACAATAGTCGACAGTATATTTAGCTTCAGTTAACAAGAAATCGGCTTGAAATATGGAAAATGAACGACATATACCATGGGATATCTACTTATGCTATCGTTTCTCTATGGAATTATATTATTCTAGAGTTCACATTGATTATAATTCTACACTCTTCACTTGATAAAAAGGTGATAGGATGCTATAGTGAGGTCCACGTTATAATGGCAGTATTTGATTGACATTGGTGTTGTTATCCTTGTCTATCATTCAACAAAGCGGATAGCGCTATCTCTTTCTCGCTTTGCTCTGTTGCCAGATCGTCTCAACAATGTAGAATTAATAATTAATCAACAAAATAATCAATCTCAATTATTATAAAAATGTTTTATGAAATAATATTGTAAAATATATTTCTTTGACGAATAGAATATATTTTATTATTTCGAACAAGAATGAGCATTTGATATTGATATCAGATACCTTGGTATCAGCTATCCTCTAAAGAAGGCAGAGAATCAGCAACTTCTGTTCTCCTAACTTTCTCCACTGCCACTATAACGTGGACCTCACTATAATGCAGATACCTTTAGAACCTATACTTCTCTGAAGCCATTCCATAAACCCTCAATACAATGATTCCGAATAAATAAAACTGAAACTTCCAAACTCACTGAACCAATTTCATGCCACATATAATCAATTCGATGTAGACTGAACTTCAAGCAATAAAACTTATTTATATGGTAATAAAATCTCATTTATATTGATGTCCGAGTCCCGAGTACTTACTCTAAAAGCACTTTCAAATTCCACCCATCTGAACAGTATTATTTATTATGCAGTGCATTGTAAAGATTGAAGATCAACTGTTTATTGGTTTTGCTATACTTCCATAGCCTGTAGCGCTATCTCTTTCACGCTTTGCTCTGTTGCCAGATCTTCTTTTAACAATGTAGAATTGATAATTTATTAACAAAAAATTTGATCTTAATTATGAAAATTCATAAAGAAATTATTGAATAATATAAATTTCTTGATTGATAAAATATAATTGATTTTTAAACAAGAGTGAACAGTTAATATTACATCAATGAACCTGTATCAGCTACCGTCTATAGAAGGCATTGACAAGACAGAGGATCAGCAACGTTGTTCTCCTATCTTTCTCCACTGTCATTATAACGTGGACCTCTCTTGGAAAGATAAACGACCAGTAAGACTGGAACAAATCAGACTCGTTTCATTTAAATTGCTTCGGATACTTTACGATGTATGTAAATCGGTTTAAAGTCATATACGACCGTTAAATTCACTTCTATGTGTCAGTATTCCTTATGACTAACATTAATAGCTTCCTATTCGAATAATGCTGACAGACTGTAGTTGATCCCACTATAAAGTAAGATTCATTGCATTTTTGGCAGTGTGTAGAGAATAGGCAGACGTGCTACTTTTGAATGTGACAGCTGTCAATTTATTTTCAAACAACCTTATTTCATGTTTCACTGTGATGGAAGCTTATTGGAGGAACTGTAACATAGAAACTACTGTTTATTTTATAGTTTTCAGTGATTTATGTTGTGTATGGGCCACTTTGTAATATATTGGTTTGTATCAATATAAAATGTATTCTAGGTACCTTGGGTTGGAAGTTACTTTATGAACTATATGCTTTATGAGATAGTTGGCCACCTCAATGAATTCATATTTATACTGTGGGTTTTATAGTTTTTTTGTAAGTTTGAGGTCTTTGAAACAGTAATAATTTGAACAAGTTTGATACTGATCACTTGAATCTATTTGAATAGTGACCAAGTTTTGACAATATTCTTTTGAAGTCTCGTACACTAGAGTTGTCAACAAAATGTTATTCACAAAATAGTTCTCTTCAGAAAAGTTCTCAATTTTCTTGTAGAAAACCAGTTTTGTGTTGCTATGTTATGTGGGAAATTGACAACAGATTATTGTTTGAATTCCAGTTGATAACTCTGGTGTATACGTGGCTCAATACGAGCTTCTTCTGTAGAATTCAACTGTGTTTATCAGCTTTATCAGCTTTATCAGCTGTGCTAATAGTGAAGTTGTGTTTCATTTCTGGCACAAAATTTTCCAAAATTACTCAAAAATTTCCAATTTGTAGAGATTTGAGTAAAATATTTTTGTTTTTAATCAGTTTTTAAATATCAAAATTTTCAGTTTAGTCATTAGTTTTGAAGTGAAAATTGAACTTTTTGAAGTGAAAGTGAAATCTTAACCTTATTCTTTTTTGAAACTTCTATTTGTGAAAATTTGGGAGAAGACAGTTTTGAGCTATGCCTGTTGTCTTCTCCCAATCATATTATATTTATTATAATTATGATTTGTAATATTGTCAATGAAATAAATGAATAAATAAATAAATAATTCCATCTATAAATCATTTTGATAAAGGGGAGAATTGGCTTGTCCACGTACGGGTTAGGAAATTCACTTATGACGAATCATCACTGACTACTGACATCTGAGCTGATTGACTTGAAATTTCCCATTTAGACTTTCAAGTCTATCGATTTTAAACTAAATTCCTTATCTACGGGGATGGGAGTAGGCCATCTCAAATTCTTCAAGATTCTGGAGGACGAGTTCTTCAGTATGTCAAGCTTTTAATTAGACCCTTACAGTCAATTCACGAAACACCTATCTCGAATCCTATTGGTAGATTGCAATTTGAAAATCAGGTGGGAGATCCACTACGTCAAACTCTGTCAACCAATCACGAGCCAGTATACTTTCAAGTTCTCGCCCACGATGCGCTCTCATTGGCTGATGATATTATGTTATTTTACCGACTCCATTTTGCTGAAAGACAACTGATGTTTGTCAGATTGATGTTATGTTAGAGATTTCCATTAATTAAGCACAAAGTTTACACAAACTAGTTCAATAAAGCTAGCTCCAATCATTAAGGGCAGTTTGCACAGTCAGAGCTTAAACTCAATCCAATCAGCTGGTGGCTTCAACTTAAAATGAAACACAGTATAACAAACGAGACTTGATAGGGATTTAATTCAGTTTAAAATGAAATTTAGTTTAAACTGTCACTGGGCAAACGGCCCTGAGCAAGCTACAACTCAAAACCACAATTCTCATAGTATCGATAAACAACTCTACCAATATACAAATTATCGATATTACATTATCGAGCCGATTACTGTCGACTACTGTCCATTATTACTGTTTTGTTGGGGTGAGAGTGTAAGAACGGCTCAGTATGAGAGACTACCAGCGTCATAAAGCTTCACGAGAAAGAACTACTGAGACAATCGGCTTGAGTTGACAGTGAAATTTGCAACATAAACGCCCTATACCATTGGGTATCTCCTTAAGATATATTTTCTTTATTGTATCACCACAGGTGATACAGTATCATCTGAACTTGATACACAACACCGTAATTTGATACAAAACATCCAACATTGAGATAATGCTTCAAACTATGGGATATCTTCTTATGCAATCTCTTCTCTATGGTATCACCACTCTTGATACAGTATCAGCAGAATATTACACAGTATCAGCACAATATGATACAGTATCATCTCAACTTGATACACAACACCGTGATTTGATACAAATCATCCAGTATTTATTTGAATGAACACTACAAACCATGGGATATCTTCTTATATGCTATCTTTACTCTATGTTATTACCACACATGATATAGTATCGACACAATATCATGGATTATCAGCACAATATGATACAGTGTCAACTCGAAATGGTACAGTATCATTTCAACTGGATACACAAAACCGTAATTTGATATAAAACTTAAAACTTTGAATGAATTCTACAAACCATGGGATATCTTCTTATATGCTTTTCTCTATGGTTTACAGTTTACATGATAAAGTATTATGTAGCACAATATGATACAGTATCATCTCAACTCGATACACAACACCGTAATTTGATAAAAACCTTCAAACTCTGAATTTATTCTACAAGCCATGGCATATCTTCTTTTAATATATTTTCTCTACGGTATCATCACACATGATACAGTATAAACAAAATATTAAACAGTATCAGCCAAAAATGATACAGTTTCAGCACAATATGATACAGTATCATCTCAACTTGATACACAATACAGTAATTTGATACAAAACTTCCAAACTTGGAATGAATTCTACAAACCATGGAATAATATCTTATTATTCTATTGTTTCTCTACGGTATCACCACAAATGATACAGTATCAACACAATTTAATATAGTGTCAGCACAATATGATAGCGTATCAACTCAACTTGAAACACAACTCCTTCGGTTTTTCCTCTTCTACAATTTCTTCGAGCTTCAACATCTTACAAGCAATGGCATATCTTTTTATGCTACTTTTTCTCAATTGTATCACCACTCATGATACAGTATCTCACAATATTGAACAGTATCAGCACAATATGACACAGTGTCGGTACAATATGATACAGAATGATCTCAACTTGATATACAACAGCGAAATTTGATACAATAGATCCAAATGCATGTTACCCTCGTGGTATCACCACCCATGATACAGTATCAACACAATATTTTACACATTATACCCAGCCCAATTATAATACAGTATCATCCAAACTTGATACACAACACCTTAATTTGATATAAAATTCTAAACTGTGAAAGAGATCTACAAACGATTGCATATCTTCTTATGCTATTTTCTGTCAATGGTTTTGTTTGTCTATCATTTATTGATTTATCTTTTATATTCTGTTTCAGGTACAACTTTATTGCTGGTTTATCATTTTCTCAATTCGTTTCCAAGGTAGGAATGTTAATGATATTATTATGCATAGCTGGTCATTGAAAATACTGATTGGAAAATTAGCGTATGAAATGGTAAACTATACAGTGCAAGATGCATTTAATCGTGACTCTACCGAGAAGAGGATATTAAATTGATCTCAAGCTCTCCACAGTCCACAGTGCAAAAAGCTACCAAGCTATGCATCAAATTGGATTGATTTACTGTTGCAATTTTCCCCGGCTTATTATCGAAATTGCCCATTTCAGACCTAATCGAAACGAAATGATTATAGCTTCTTCATCTCCGTTCTTAATTTTCTTTTTCATCTTCTTCTCCTTTCTCATTCTTCTTCTTCATCATCTTCTTCTCTTCCTCCACGCTCATTCTCCTTCTTACTTACTCTCTTTTGTTCTTTTCTAAGCTTATACTTCTCTGTAACTCATTGTCCTTCTTCTCCTAGCTTCTTCATCTATCTTTTTCTTTGTCGT
>NW_024091128.1:0-22439 GCF_014356525.2 Nilaparvata lugens | reverse complement strand
TTGCAATAAAACAAAGTTGTTTATGATTATAATCAATTACCTAACCATAGAAGTGGAATTTGGAATGTTTACCTGATAAGCTGAACTTGGAATGCTGACAACATGGCCAGCTTGATTGGTTTTGTAATTTCAAATGAAATATATTCATATTTTAATGAAAAATTGTTCAAATCAATCATTGATGAGTCTATTCAGATTGAAAAAAAAAAATCATTAGTCGATTAACTCTTTATTCTTCTTTATTTTGAAATTTTTCAAACAGAGAATTATATATTCATATAATTAAATACGTAAAGCCTATGTTTATATTGCCTAGTAAACGTATTTAAACAGATTATGTTGTATTGAAATATATTTCAGGGCTTATCAAGCCGAATAAATTGCTTCTTGAATCTATGAACAAGTATGAATAGACTATTGAAAATTCAGGAATTATTGTATGTTAATAACATAATCTTGAGCCTGTTCAAGAGAATCAATAATGATGAAGTTAATGAAACCTATCCAAGGAACCTATTATTAGCTCCTTGTAGATGGAATCTGATCAACTTGCATGCTTGTTTTTCTTTTCAAAATTCAATGCATTATAGCTCCAAATTATTAGCTTTCATAATACAATAATTATCCGATTAGGGTAAAATTATCCCAAGATTTAGTTACCTAAGAATTTCACATTGTAAACAAAGCAGTTGTAACCTAGTACCGTGAATGGACTCATTAAACATATATTAAATTTTGTATGCAAAATCAAATGATAAATTTAGAATCTGTAAATCGGCTGCAGGCATTGGAATACCTTTTTATACAAGGACAACAAGCAAATTCACGTTTGCATCTTCATTAACATTGACTTATTGAATGATAACTTGAGCCTAATTTGAAAAGAATGTAACTTAGATAATTACTTACCTGTGAAAAGAAATCCCACTTCCTTTTTTATCACTCTCCGTGCAGTTATATGCACAGCAACTTCTCACCATTTTTTAAAGAAATCACCATCTGGTAATTGATTAAAATACAAAAATATGATAGCGTGCCTATACCGTACAAGAATATCCAGCCATTTTGCTCCTTCATGTGACGTCATACGGCTGTTTATGTTTGCTTCTGCCCAATGTTATTGTGAAGTATGGGAAGCCGGTCATTATATTAATGGTCGAAGGTTCGCACTAACAGTTGTTCGCATCGCAATCTGTGCGCGCTGGCAGTTGTGCGCAAAATTTAGTAGTTTAGTGACGTAGGCGCTCTACATGCCCTCTAACGGAATGTTATCATCAGAACTATGCGACGCTTTAATTTATCACAATGGCATTGGCCTGTCGCATGGTGTTTATAGGTTATTTCTAGATAGTAGATGGTAGAGGGCTAGAGGCAAAAACGGTATCGATTTAGAGGTTAAGTTCAAGTTATAAATTTACAATATTACATTATTATTGCAATAAATTTTATTTATTAAATGGAAAAATCAAAAACAATAAATATAACTGAATCATTTCAAGTATTTATAAAAGGAGTTAGAGAAAAAACTGAAATCGTTTTACAAAATGGAAATGATAAAATTATTCTTGATACAGATAGATGGACTGAACTTTTCAAACATATATCTTCAATAAATAATGAATATTATAATAGATTCAAGTATCAATATAATGATTATAAAATATAAAATATCTTAAAATTTTTTCCATATAATAGAAATATAAAAATGTCTTCATTAATAAAACAATTCAATAATTATGAAAAATTAAGATAACTAAAAAAATAAAAGAGTTAGAAATTAATAAAGAATATGAAATTTTAAATATTAAAAAAATCAAAACAAAAAATGGATGTTTCATGTCAGTTGAATTAGAAGAATTTATAACATATTTACCAAAAAAGTATTTAGAAATGTTTGATGAAAAATCTATTAAAGAATTTAATAAACTTAAAATAAAATTAGATTTATTAGGTTTAGAAGATGATGAATATCCTATATTAGAAATGAGAGAATTTTCATATTTTTTAAAATTTAAAATTCTAATAAAAAATAAAAAATAAAATGGAGACTTTTAGTCTCCATTTATGAAATAAATTAGAAAATATGATCATATTTTGTTTTTTTTTATAAAAAAAACAAAATATTCTAATTCTAATTCTAATTTCTAAAATGGAGACTTTTAGTCTCCAAGTAAAATTCAATTTTCTGATTTATTTAATATAATGATTTTTCCAATTTTTGTTGAAAAATAAGTCGATCCAAAAAATTTTTCTGATACTTAACAGTATTTTTTTGACTTATTTTTGATTATGAAATTTTGAGTTATTTATGAATAATTCATTGAAAAAATGATATTTTCTCTTAGAATGTAATGAATTTTATCGAAAATTAGTAAAAATGAGTTTATTTTAATGCTTTGAAAAAAAGCATATCAGCCACTCCAAAAGTGCTCTAGCTCTCTCATCATACTATCTACTCATGAAGGTGATGGGGTCTTCATGGAGCTTGCCGCGGAAGAACGGTAGCAGGGTCGCTATGCTGGTCAGCTGGCTGAGGTTGCCGATGTAGCTGACGGCTGGAGCCGGTAAGTTGGCCATGTTGCTGGTTGCGGTAGTGGCATGACTAGAGGTTGACGGTGGAGCAGGCAGGTTGACGGTCAGCGCGCTGGGTTGCATGGTGGTTGGTCGAGCGGGCTCGCTGGTGAAGGCGGGTGGCTGTGTTGCCCCGGTTTCGCTGGTGGAAGCGGGCGGCTGCGTCGTGCTGCTGTCGGTTTGACCGGTGGTCTGTGCAGGCCAGCCGGCGAATGTAGACTCGGTGTGCTGGCTGGTTGACTGCATCGAATCTTCGGTGGTCGTATCTCCACTGTCTCCAGCTCCGGTTCTAGTCGCTACCATGTTCAGGTGTTATGGGCGCCACTGAGAAATTGCCTGTTCCCAGACAGGTATTCTGAATTGAAAGATTCAGAGACACATTTTGTTGAAAGAAAATAAGTTTGAATTTTTTGTGTGAAAAATTCAAGACATACATTTAGATGAAAAATTTAAGACATACATTTAGTTGAAAATTTAGGTTGACATTTTGTTTGAAAAAAAAACATTTTGTTTTGACAGTGGTAATGGGTTACTGTATCTCCATACAGTGAGTGGCCCCACGTTGGCAGGCGCCAATATTGATATGGTGGAAGGTGTGGCTCGTTCATCAATGGGCTAGTCAGTCGGGTCGAGCAAGGGGTTTGTTACCACTGTCTGAAAAAATGGCTTTTGGTGGCCCTGAAAAGGGCCAAGTTTGTTGCTGGTGGCCCTGAAAAAGGACCAAGATTGTTGCTACTGGCCCTAAAAGGGACCAAGGCAGGCTAGATGTTTAGTAGTCTTCGACTGGTGCGATACCATGCTGCGCGAGGGTCCCGGGCAGGTCCGTCTGGTGCGAGAGCAGGCCGGCAGGGGCTCAAGTCAATGGTTCGCAGTCTCCACTCTGGCTTACCTGGGCTATGGAGAGGGCTGACCGGGTGATCTACTAGCCAGAGGTCGTGCCGAATCTCCGCCGGGAGGACCTCCTCGACCACTTCCTCGTTTAGAAGGGGCCTTCGGTCAAACCCAGGGCAGGCAGGGTCGTAGGCTTCCGCTGCACACACTCCGATGTCGGTTCGGCACCCAACCCGTGCATCCAGAACCACGCGCCAGCTGTTAGGCTGGGGCGCTAAGTCTTGGGGTGCAGCTGGCGTGGCGGTGTACAGCCTCAGCCTCTCCTCCACCTGGCAAAGCCGACGTAGGGCCCTCCTCTTCTGGATTCGGTGGCCGGCTCGGTTCCTCCTAGGCATCGGCTGGGTAGTAGACAAGGAAGACACCTCAGGTTGTGGTTAGTCTCGCCATGGTTCCCTCATTGGCCTGCTCGCTGCTCTGCTCCTGGTCTCGGTAGTGGTCTCGGCTGGTAATGGTCTCTGGTAGTGGTCTTGGCTGGTGGTCTCTTCTGGCTCTTCAGTGGAAGGCTGCTAGTGAGCAAGTGCTCGAGGGTAGCTGAGTAGCCCCCTTTTATTCACAGTCCCCGAGTTCACCTGCACTGCTATTGGCCGGCGGTGCTCGGCCAATAGAAATGCAGGAACGGGTGGCGGCGACTGAGGCGCACCCTGGTGGCGGGTGGGTCAACCACTCATTTGGTTGATGCGTGGCGTGGGGAACAGAGCAGAGTGGCAGGCTGAAAGGTAGCGAACGCGAGGGAGGTATCAAAGAATTCATTGAAAGGTCAATCTACTTTGTGTAGCCGCCTAGAATCCTAATCGACTATTATCACTGATCATCAATCCAAATATCATGAAGATTGAGAATAGATTCAAAGATGATGTTCACATTCAATAAATAATTGTGTTTGTTTAGAAGATGAAATAGGTGTTATCATTAGAAAATACCTTATAGAGGAAGGATTCATTATTGCACTTTTTATTTTGTTTAATTTTTTTTTTAATAATATGCTTATAATTTATTTAGTAATTATGTTTTCGCCCCACTTGGATGTAATGAGCTGGTTTTCGTGCGTCATATTAAGGCCGAAAATGATTGTTTTCTGACCAGGCCAGTAAAAGTTTTACGGCCCTAGGGCTGTAAAATAACCTTGAAGTCAGCTGATTCTGAATTGATGTGAACGTGTTTACAAAATGGTTTATGAAATGGAATCAGTTTATGCTTCTAGAATTGAATAAGTATTCTGCAATAAGATACTATCATTTTATTTGGATGAATGAAAAACAGATAATATATATACCGTATTATAAACTATTCAAATTCGATTTTCAGAGTAGGATAGAACTTCTAACCTAAACTCCCGAAGTCGACGACAACAAGCATTGTTGACATCCAGATTGGCCAAATTTCAAGTGTGCTAAAACAGCTGATCAAAAAACGTTTCATTATTTGTGTTTATTATTCAAGAATCATAAAATTTATAATAATATCATCTTATTGTCATTTGGAAGAATAAAAAGTATAAATTCAACCTCTTACATAATTGAACATAATCTTTTAGGTTATTTAGACAAATCAGAATAAAAAATAAAAATACTTGGACAATTTCCTGATATTCAGATTACCTCAGATTTGTTAGAGCTATGACCTTCCACTTTTGCTTTCGGAAGTGCTTATAATAGACAATTATTCTAATATATATATATATATATATATATATATATATATATATATATATATATATATATATATATATATAGTTTATTTTTCTGTGTGGCGAAAAATAACGTTCTCACCATGGGCAAAAAATGTTTTTCTGGCTCTCAATCTTTTCTAGTCCTCGGCCTACGGCCTCAGACTTGAAAACCGATTTCGAGCCAGAAAAGTCTCATTTTCGGCCCTAGGTGCGAAATATACTATTTCCTGTATTACTTACACGTATTTTATACTGTCATGTTTAATAGGGTTTTCTTTTTTAGAAACGCAAAGTGCCAGTAATATCTGCACCCTCATTACTGCTGAGTAACCGAGAAAGCTTTCCAAAAGACAAAGTTGTTCAACGGTGAGTAATGTCTTGAATATTGATATTAGATAAAAATTTGGGATGGAACCTACTCAAACCACTTGGAAAAACTTTTTGTGATTCAAAAACACCATATTAGAGCTACATTAGGAAAACCCAGACTCTATCCAAGTGAGAGTTGCTTTAGTGGGCTGGATTTTTTAGCTGTCAGGCACCTATACATCTAAATCAATCATCTAATTTCAAATTGCAGATACTGTTTTATCAATTTGTAGAATTGATAAGATCTGGCCATTTTATCACAGTAAATTTGATAGGAAACTAGTATCCGAAATCAATACATGTAGTGTCTTGAATAATTCAATTTTAGTCCAGCCACTATATACATTGGTGCTTGCAATTTATATTGTAGTTCTGATTCTTTTATATATTATTTGGCTACATGAGTGAAGTCAAGAACCAATTTTTTCATGGAAAATCTCCTTGTGTAAGATACAGAGTGGCCCAAATACCTTGTATTTTCGGTTCACTTTCCAGTTTTCATCTATTTCCGCCAAATCCGGTAATCAGACAAAAAATTTGATCTTTCCTTTTTTTCGATTATAAAATTCTGAATAAAATGAGATTTTACTGAACTCTCTATCTTCAATAAGTACTGGGTTATGATTTTTTAAAATTTGTGAAATTTAAAGAAAAAATCAATTTTTATTAATTTCAGTTTTCAACAATATATTCAGATTGTTACAATTTAGATGTATAATTAAAAATCCCTGTGGGCGTATTTTTGAGCTCTACAATTTAAGACCAGGTAGAGTGCTCTATCTCTTCCAGCTACACCTCTGACAACAATGCCCTTTGTATTGTGAAAAAACACCTAATTTTTAGCTTCAACCATCATCACCAACTGCATTGTTCTCACTTTGATACAAAAATAAATTTTTCTGTCCGATTGCTAGATTTGCGGAAATAGCTGAAAACTGGATAATGAACCGAAAATACGATGTTTCTGGGCCACTCTGTATCTAGCACAAGGAAATTTTGCCTAAAAAAAGTGATTCTGGACTTTTCTCATGTATCCGAGTAATACATTCAAAAATTATAACTACAATATACATTGCAAGCACATCCCCTTTTTTATATCTATATTGACTGGACTAATAGTAGCTTTCATCTAGAGAAATTCCCTCCTATCTTAATATAAAGACTTCTAATGATTTCTATGTAATTTTCAACTTTTCTTTACTTTCCCTTATGCTTTTTCTCTGCTATTATTTATGTTCCCTTCCTCACTCCCTGTTTCTCTTCCTGATTTTCTCAATAAATGTTTGATAGCAAATCAAGTTTCATGTTATCCCATTATTATCTTCATAGTTCAATCATTGAACCATCGGCCTCTGCGCTCAGGTTTTTTGAACCTTGCAGGGACTTCAGTTTAAATATATTTATTCATTATACTTTAATTCATTCATTTATATATTCAATTCATTCATAAATATCTTATTCTTTTTGATGGTATTTATTCATTTTTCATTTTGTATCGTGTATGGAATTTTTCTCTATTTTTTCATTGTAATTATGTTTTTGGGACAAATAAATAAAGATTTGATTTGTTGAACTATTTTAGCACATAAATGATAAATCGTTTATTGAAAAAAAATTGTACCATAATCTTGTCATATATTTTGTGCCCGTTATAAAAAAATGTATGCTAATTTATTCTGTTGCTTTCTATTTCAGACAACAAAACATGTCACAAAGTCCGCATCGTAGTCAGCTCATCGTGTGTGTTGGTTTTCATACTGCATTTAAGAAACATTCTAATAAAAATATCAAATAATAACATTGTTATTAACGAAGACATTATTATAATCTGTTTATAAAATGTAATCTATTCTATTTTGTACTTTACAAGATACCTATAATCCTATTTGTGTTCATTTGGGCTTTAAATAACAACGTTAAATTCAAAATTGTAGTACATTTTTTTGTACTCAAAATAGTGTGTGAATTAACTTATCATTTACATAACCTTTAGACTGTGTATTCCAATTGAGGTTTAGAACAGTTTGGGGTGAATGCCTGTTGTTTTTACTTTAATCGTATTTGTATATGAATAAATAAATAAATAAATTATGGTAGTAATTAATTAGTATATAATCCCCTGGGCACAATAGTGTGAAATGCGACGGGAGCGTGAAAACATTTTAGCCATGGTTGAAATTTTTAAGAACATCAAAACCCAATCGATGTCGGAACAATCACATACCGTAGTTCAGTTTAAAACTGAGAGAATCCTATTATATTAAGCGAGCAATTTCTGCTATATAATAGTATTTGCATTTTGCTACCCAAGTGGCAGCCGACGGTAAAGCATACTTGTTGCAGCCACCCTTTTGAGTGGAGTATATGTCGTTTTCTTGCCACCCTTTCAGCCGTGAGTCCATCATGAATAATTATGCTGCTTTTGGATTAGAGATTAGACTCATATAATTATAATCATAAAAACACTTCATTCACATGGGCTACTTCTTAAATTTATAAAACAAATTGAAAAATCTTAAAGCACCCTAAGATTTTTTAATTGTTTTATAAATTATAATCATGAATATAAACAATACTATCAGGTAACCTATGCTCCGCAAGGGTATTTTTAAAGCACTGAATAGATTTAATTTAGCTTTATAGTTCTTGACTTCAATCAAGCAGAAATCAAAAATCTATTAAAATGAATATTATAATGAATGACGAATAGAATTATCATTTTGATTAGTGTCTCACACTTTCAAATTCATCATCCAATATTACAAATAAGGTTGGATATTATTTATTAGATATTATTAATTTTGATTTTAAACTAATAACAAATTAAATAATTTTCATAACTTTGTTAGTTTTGAACAGATTGATTTGAAACTTCGTGGGTGTGTTAATTATATGAAGGTAAAAGTTTATGATTTTTTTGTAGAATTCTCCTACGTCCCCTTCTCCCTCCTAAATGAAAAAAAAACATATTGTTGTTCTGATGCTATATGCGAGAAGATTCAAAAGTCGCGCTATTCTGAGCTTCCTCTGTGCTTCGCGGAGGAACAGGATTGTATTAAATCGCCCGCGGAACAACACTATTGGCACAGAGGAAAGAAACACTACTTATGCTTATTCCGTGCTATTGGTCTACTCAAAAGCGCGACTTTTGAATCCTCTCGCATATACCATCAGAACTGCCATATGTTTTCGGATTAGGAGGGAGAAGGGAACGTAGGAAAATTCTACAAAAAATCATGAACGTTTCCCTTCATACAATTAACACGCCCTTGAAGTTTCAAATCAATCTGTTCAAAACTAACAAAGTTATGAAAATTTATCTAATTTGTTGTTAGTTTGAAATCAAAATTAAAAAATATCCAACCATCCGACCTGAACATTCTACTGATTT
Organism: Nilaparvata lugens; assembly: GCF_014356525.2. NCBI lineage: Eukaryota > Metazoa > Arthropoda > Insecta > Hemiptera > Delphacidae > Nilaparvata > Nilaparvata lugens. Next base: position 13,548 of record NW_024091128.1, on the reverse strand, counting down.
TTGGGTTCTCAATCTATTTTTGTTTAAAAATGATTATTCAATGATATTTTAGCTTTTCAAAACTTGGTATCATATTTTTGACGAGTTTCTTCATACCTAGACGCCAATGGCGTCATACACATTTTTGGGGGGGATTAATTTTAACCTAGAGGACCGATTCTCTCTATTACAAGAAATATTTCTTACAAGGCTGTACAGTATAGTATTGCAAAATGAAAGATCTTTTATATGATTGAGATCAAGATTTCTTTCGTTTTCAACCACATCTACATGATACAGGTAAATCTGATTTTTCTATCGGTACTTTCTTCATTTCCTGATTGAATAGTTTAAGGTACCGGTACAGAAAGAGAATCAACTGTATTCAAGATTTCACGACTGATGCATTCCTTTCTAAAAGTATGTCTTGTTGCTTCCTAATCATCCAACTTATTCACATGTTCTTCTGTCTTCACGATTCTAGGTAGATCATCAATCAGATTCTCACGAATTTCGTTTGGTACCGTATTAAAAACTTTGGTATTAACAAAACTTTTATCAGTTCCACACATTCAGATTTTCTTAATCTGTTCATTGAGCTTTTCTTCTAAAACTAAATTGTTCATTTATTTTATTAATGATGTTGCTTTTTGAATAATTAATCACAAGACTACTTTCATATGATGATATTATATCATACGTCAAAATAGAATTAACATCGCTAAAATCTCATATCCTACATTATTACTACCTTACTACATCCTTACTACCTATCCTAAATAGAACTGCAAGTTCAAAAATTGTCTTCCAAACTTTTCCCTCCGCTACCCTTCTTAGAGCAATTATTGTCTGGTCAACGGTATGTTAAATCATAATCTTATGTCACCTATCACGAAAGTAGAATGAGTATGTACTCGGATTATTAGAAATAGCGAAGAGTTGTTACATTCTGATCCTATGTCATTTTTAATGTTAGCCTATGTACACTTTTAAAAACGCACGTTATATTCAACTCTTTTCAGGCAATTTGGAGGCACGTTGTAGCCGAGGGCCTGACCAACGTTATTCACAACAATTTTGATGCGAAAAGAGTTGTAAAAATGCTTATGGCGCTCCCGCACCTTCCGCCCCATCAAGGACCTCCTCATGATGACCGGGTCCCCCATATGGCATAGTTGATGGCTTGAATGCCATAAACAATTATTATGTTGATGAGGGACTCCTCGACCATCGGTTGACGAGAGTCATTGCATATGTCAGGAGGTACGTATACAGAGTGTTTACAGGCCGCCATTTTGTTTTATGAATTTGAAAAATTATCATAATTTTTTTGTAGCTTTGTCTAGTTATAAATTATTGCGCCAGTTTCAATTTCGTAAGTTCAACTATTATTTAGAAGCAAAATAAGTGAAAAAAGTAAAATGGCCGCTGAGTGAGTAACTGAAGACTTCAGGACAATTTAAATATGATATTTATATATGTTTCTCGCCCAGGAACAATGTCCTAGAGTAGGGTAGGGAGTTCGTAAACACTCTGTACCGGTATATAACATTCCATTCTATTTTTCTCTATGAATCTTGTGATGTTACAAATTCTCTCTATATAAAATCGAATCCAGAAACTTATTCTTATTCAGAAACAGTGAACCCATTCATAATTTCTGTCAAGATATTGCTGAAAGGAACCGATAGCTTTTCTTTGGGTGATGGGTGAAAATTATCAAACCTTTTGGAGAAAATTGGTACTGTAGCACGGCAATCTATAAAAAAAAATGTTCTTAAAACAAGTTAAATATTATTCTCTTTTATGAAACATTCAAGTCGAAATAATGTAAGTCCTAAAGTATTTTTTAGTTTCTGTTTTATTAGGCGTTGCTGCAGGCTATTGTCTATTCGAACGAGGTAGTGAGTTATCAAACTGATGACCAGAGCCTCGATTCGTTGTTCGTTTTGTTCGAAAATTACGTTCTATTGCTTTCATCAATCAACTTGAAATTTTCAAAAGATATTCTTCGAGAAGAACACGACGATCTGAATTAAGATCGAGTTCGTTGGCTAAGGAATTGACTTATTCCTTTGACCTTTCTGAGAATGTAACAGGATAACATTGAAAGTGCATAAGAAAAGGGATTGTTGGACTGTATCATTACAAAATGACAAATGAGCTGGATTGTTAATTTAATTATATGATGCATGCAATAATCAATATCTAATACCATAAATGCAACCTGAACTACTTTTCTTGACTTTTCACTGCATTCAATAACACAGCTGACAGAATACTGGAAACTAATAATTTAAAATAACAGATCACAAGTTTCTCTGTAATTTTATTCTTGGAGGTGGGAATAATCTCTTTTATTGATTTATTCAGGTATTGGGTGGGGGTGATTGGTGTGGAGAGCCTCTCCACCTTGCAGGCACCTCGGAGGACTAATAATCACCTGGAGAGCTTCCACGCTAGGATGTTGGCTGCATTCGGCGTCAACCTGGATGTGTGCAGTTTTATACGTAAGTAGCTGCAATGATACATTAAAATTGCATTATAAGATAGGTATTTTACTTCCAACATATTAAGCCTACTGGCTGTCATGACATAAAATTAACTCTACCACACATAATGAATGAGTAAAATCTAAAATTGTTGAACTTTATTTATATGTCACGCTACCTTCCTATTCAGAATACATTCTACGGAGGTTACTTTTTCACATTACTATTGGCCATTGATGAATATCCGAAATATTTTAGAAGTTACTTACACTCTCACTCTTAAACACAGTTGCTGAAATGGTTGTGACATTTGTCATACCAGTGGATTAGCCTACCAAGAAGTCCTCTCCATAAAATATGCCACCAGATTGGTTCAAGTGGGCTAAGATGTTGTTTTGGAGCTCAAGTTATTATACAAATGATTATTTATTGATTTTTTAGTCATTCATACAACAAGCACATTATCAAAATGATAGGGAGAGGAAAAAATAAAGTAACCTTGTGCTATTCCTCTCCCAAATGTAGATAGCACATATTGTAGTCCGAAATAGGTTAGGTCTTGTAGTTCTTCAATTCACAAAATTTCCAGTCCTCAAGTATTTTCACAAAGGAGATTTTCAAATTTAGATGCTTAAAAACTGAACATAGAAGATATATTTCACATTATTATAACTAGAATAGGAAATATTTACATATTAAAAATATAAATTTGAAGAGTTACCGAAAAACAAACGGTTCTTGTTTTTTTTTCAGGAAAATTGAGAGATCATCATTTGATGATTTACAACGTATAGACAGAGACAATCCGCAACGAGTGGGTAGGGCTCGAAGTGACAACAACGCCAACTCTGATGCAATCAGGATGGCGCTGCGGCGATTAACGCGCCAGGAAATTACACTAATAAATTTCCTGACGACGGTGAGCCATTGTGCTGACAACCTGATAGAACGGGGATTTGTCCAACAGCACAATGGCCTCCAGGAAGCGGTCGTCGTTGACGAGGAAATAATTGAGTGGATGTTGCCAGTGGCAGGAGAGGAGGTGGTGGTGGCAGCAGAAAATGTAAGGCCACCTACCCGACGCCGCCGAAGAAGACAGCAGCGAGTCCTGCAGCGTCCCATCGAAGCCCAGCAGTAGCCACATGCAGTCCCACGGTTGAGCAATTGCGTGATTTGTTTGAACAATGAATGTACGCACATTGCTCTTCCGTGTGGGCACATTTGCATGTGCGAGGAATGTGCCGAGCAAAATCTATTGCACATGAACGGGCAGCCCTGTTGACCACTATGCAACATACATTGTACACACTATCAGAGGGTGTACTTAAATTTTCAGTAAGCAGCAATAAGCAGGTAGGCTCAACTCACACTTAGGCGAGTCAGGTCGAGAAGAGTCTCGACTCTAGTCGAGAGCATGTGTTTCCAAATGGTGACACTCAGACCAGTCGATTTTAGTCTCCGCGATTGTCACCATTTGAAAACAAAACGAGTCTCTTCTCGGCCTGAATCGCGTAAGTGTGAGTTGAGCCTAAGAGTCATCAAGGAAAAATAATTATTGTAATGTAAAGTATATAATACAGGCTGTGTGAAAAGTCCAAGAACGGCTTAATATCTCATACACAAAAAATGTGATTTGACGGTGGGTGTGATTGGTTCCTATACTCTTTCTTCCCTTTCTACTTTGAATATTATTGATTAATAATGTGAATATCTTTGAAACGGTTTGAGATGTCGATATGCGGTTTTCGCAATTCATTTTTTCTTGAAATTCCGTCTTGAAATCATATATCGCATGATCACCTTCCTTTAAAAAAATATATGGCGGACCAGATTTCTGAAATCATAGTAAAGTAGTATTTTCAATATGAGTAGGATCCACAATCACACCCACCGTCAAATTACCTTTTTGTATAAGATATTAAGCCGTTCTCGGACTTTTCACCCACTCCGTATAATGTGCTATATAAATGATAATCGAGCCTCAAATTTTGACATTCAATAACTTTTTTATGTGTGCACCGAATTTGATGATTTTTATAGTTGTGTTCGTTATGTTCAGGACCACTTTTATGGCCTATCAAATTTATAATCCGACTTCTGGACTCTTTCCAACGGTCCTTCAAAGTCTATATGTAATCTGTATGGTAGAAGATTTGTAAGCTGGCCACACACAGAAATAAAAATCACCTGTTATAATCATTGCGTCATACAGCAGCCGTCAGTAGATAGTAGACAAGAGTGTGTGCTGCTCCATAACCGCCCATGTATTTCATGCTATAGTGAGGTCCACGTTATAATGGCAGTGTGTGATTTGCAATGGTGTTGCTATCCTTGTCTATCGTTCAACAAAACAGATGGCGCTATCTCTTTCACGCATTGCGATGTTGCCACATCGTTTATCAACAATGTAGAAATTTAACTACCTAAGTAATTGACAAAATATTTTATCTCAATCATGAATATTTATTATTACATCTTTAAAAAAATATATTTTCTTGGCAAATAAAATAACTATTTTTAACAATAATTAACAGTTAAATTCATCAGATATACCAGTATCAGCTGTTTGGGTGGCAAGGCTGAGATCTGGCAACCCTTTTCTCCTATCTTCCTACACTGCCAATATAACGTGGAACTCACTATAAAGGCCCCGACTAAAAACAAAAAGATCTGGTGTGGCGCACTCACACAACTTTCCTTGCCGTTATAAAAATTGATCACCTGACGCTAGTGTTCACGCGCATCTCAAGTGTACGATTCAAAGATCTGAGCCAGCTGGTGACAGGACAATAACGCTGGAGACACACGAGGACTCTTCATAGTGAATGATTTAATAGAATCAACAGTAGTTGCCAACAGTTTGGAATTGAATAATCACATTTTCTCGAACTTCGAGCTTATTTCCTATTTTAGGTGAAAATGTTACTAATCATTAATTGTAGATATTTTCATGCTCAATCTTTTCCACTTGAAATTTTTAGTTTCTATTGTATCTGAAGCCTGATAATTGGGAATCTAAAATCAAACTTTGCATAGATGGATGGAGCTCCTGAAATTTTTACAGATATGGGACACACATACAGACCAATAACCAAAAACCACTTTTTTGGACTCAGGGGACCTTGAAACGTATAGAAATGTCGAAATTTGGATACCTTAATTTTTTCGGAAAGCAATACTTTCCTTACCTATGGTAATAGGGCAAGGAAAGTAATGACTGTTCTGTGTGTAACCATGCAGGAATCCCCAGGAGCAATAGTTTCAGGGATTTTCCTCTTGAAGTAGAATAGATCGTCTCTGTCCCTCCACTGTGGCCCAAAATGAACCGCCAACAGTTTGTTAACATCATGAAGCTTGGCTGGTTTTACTGGAACATCCTTTTCAATCACCGAAGGATTAATTTGCAAAACACTCCTATTTCCTTTTAGAATCAATCAATCAATCAAATTATTTATTGTCACACAACATTAAAATGTTACAACAACGTCATTAATAACACAGAAAACATCAATTTAAAAAATCTATTACAAAGAAATCTTCAACTTTATATAAACATTCATTGACCAGTACTTTTTTCAAATATTTACAGTAACTATTAAAGCTCATTCTTTTGATATTTTCAGGCAAAGCGTTATAAAGTTTTATTGACATGTATTGCCAGTTTTTTTGAGAACTTGTAAATTGGCAATACTCGACTCTTATATTATTCCTATGTCTAGTGTTATGTTGGTGTATCCTAGAGTTAACATCATATTCATTTTCAGTTTTCTTCACTGAATCAAGCATGACAATACATACAAAGATGGCAGTGTTAATAGTCAGAGTTCAATAAATAATGATTTGCATGGAGTACGAGGAGCCTTGTGGCAAATTATTCTTACTGCTTTCTTTTGACATTTAAACAAGATGTCAGTAGTTGAGCCATTGCCCCACAGCTGGATTCCATATAGCAAAAGGCTATGAATATGGGCAAAGTAAACACTCATTAGAACAGACATATCTACAATATTACATAATCTACGTAAAAGGAAGATGCCCTTGTTGATTTTTTTATAAATATATGTTATATGGCATTTCCAAGTCAGGTTGGTATCAATTTTCACTCCAAGAAACTTAATTGAGTTTATGTCATTAATTTTTCTGTCAAAGCTAAAAGTTATATCCTCTGTTTTTGTGGAATTAATGCTCAAATTGTTTGCTGCACACCAATCTTCAATTTTAGAGGTATTATTCAGTATGTTAGAATACAAATGATCCTTATTCTTATTAGCTACCTTTAAACCTAAGTCATCAGCAAACAAATACGAAGCACTATCGTCATTACAAGAGTTAATAATATTAGGCAAATCATTAATATAAACAATGAATAACAGTGGACCAAGAATGGAACCTTGTGGTACGCCGTATTTGACTATTCCACCTCTAGAATACTCGCCATTTTTTAAAACATACTGTACTCTATTTGTAAGATAGGAATAAATAAGGTCAACAGCCAATTGATTCAACCCGTAATAAGATAGTTTATGACATAATATAGTATGATCAACAGTTTCAAACGCTTTGGTCATATCAAAACTTCTAAATTTGACATATTTATGGTTTTCCAGATCGTTGATTACTTCTTTTACAAGCCTCAAAACATTGTCGCATGTACTACGATTCCTCCTAAAACCATATTGGTTATCAGAGAGTAGTCTATTATGTTCAAAATAAGCTGTTAATTGAGCGTAAAGAAGTTTTTCAAAAATTTTTGATATTATGTAAACTATACATATCGGCCTATAGTTATCAATAATCGATCTAACACCTTTCTTATAAACTGGTATTAACTTGACTTTTTTCAAATCATCCGGAAACAACCCTAGGCTCAAGCACTTATTAAAGATTACAGTCAACACCTCTGCAATATTTGGAGCTGCCAATTTCAAGATGAATGAGTTTAATCCATAGATATCTAGAGTATTGGAATTGTTCATATCATTTATTGCTGCAAAAACCTCTTCCACCTTGAAGTCTTTAATTGCAAAACAAACCTTTGGCTTAGGAACTTTGTTGATATAATAGTCATGCTTGAGATTACTCTCAGGAATACTTCTACTAAGTTGTTCTACTTTATCTAGAAAAAACCTGTTAATTTCATTTTCGGTCATGTTGCATTCATTTTTACCTGATTTACAATTAACACTAATATTATTATTTATTATTCTCCAAGCTGCTTTTGTCTTATTGTTACTATTTTTATTATTGAATTATTATAATTTAACTTAGCTTTTTTTATAGCAGAGCGATAATATTTTCTCAACTTAAGGTATTCTTGTTTCATCTCTTCACTAGGAGAATTTCTAAGTAAATAATACAGACTTTCACATTTACTCTTCAACTTGCGTAATTCAGAACTGTACCAGTTATTTTTACTTCTATTTACTTTTGTTTTTATTTTTTTACGCAATGGGAAAGCCAAATTTACTGCCCACATGAATAGTTTTTGGAACTCACGAATCTGATCAATGACATCTGTCAATTCATACACTTGTATCCAATTTATTTGTTGAAGACTTTCTAGGAAGATATATATTGCTCTCATTTAATTCTCTAGTCAAAATAACTTCTTTGTTTAAAATGTTATTATTATCATTTTCTAATTTTAGTTTAAGGCCTATAGCAAAGTGATCTGAAAAAACAGTGTAAACAATCTTGCTTTCCCATCTACTAGAATGGATGTCTGTTACAATATTATCAATGCATGAGCCACCTGTATCATTAGGCCTTGTAATCTCATGCGTAGTTACATGCAAATTAAAACTTATTAATAAATTAATCAGATCATCTCTTTGACTAGACTGAACATTAAAATCAACATTAAAATCTGCACAAAGAATAACATTAAATTTTTAAAAGTAAACAGGAAACTGAACATTTGATTAAGAATGACTAGAAAATTATTAAATTTATTTACATCCCTACTATATGGTCTATAGACAGACAAAACAATCAAAAGTAATATTAGAACTATTATTATCTAGATTTTTACTAATATTATCAGTCCTTTCACTATTAGTAATAATTGCAGATGATAAATCATTGTCAGTTGCTAAGAGTTTAAATTATCTGCCAACATACTAGAAGAGACGCTTTGTTTTGTGCATTCCAAAACTTCAATAGATGATATGAGGTTGACCTTACATGGAAGAGAAATAGGTGCAGTCAAATTCGATTTTGAAAAATGATCTTTAACGTACTTGATAATTCTATCACTAACAAGTTTTCTTCCAAGCCTATTCATATGCATTCCGTGATTTGTGAAAAACCTACGTCCTATATCACTAATGCCTATGAATTTCACGTGAGAGTAAAGATTGCAGATTTTGAAAATCTCACTATTCGTCTCCCTTACTGCCACGTTGACGCACGACCAGTCAGCCAAATCATAACGTAGAGGAATCGAGAGAACAAAGACGTTTGTTTTGTAGAGAGCCGCCAAACTCCTCCTCAGAGCCACAAGAACATTCTTAGCCTCATTACTACTAACATCATTCGAACCGGCTTGAATGACAACAGAGTCCTTCTCCCCAAAACTCTAAAAATCATCCGGCAAGACGTCCTGAAACTTAGCTCCCGGTTTCACAAAAGAAGTAAAGTTGTAGTCATTCTTGATGAATTCTCTGTAGACATTTCTTCCGTGACTGTCAGCAAAGTAATGTATTTTTATCTTACCCCCAATATCTGAGTTCTTTGGAATACTATTGTTTTTGTACTTGTTTGAAATCTTATTAGTTCCCAGCAAATCCTTGGATTGATGATTCACACACTTTCCCGACTTAACAAACAATTCGTCATAGAGAGACCTCCATTTATTTGTCTCTTCCCGATCCAACACTCTCTCATTTCTCAGTCACATTGTCTGCCTCCAGCGCTTCAATAGAAGTTGACATTGATTGTAATCTCCCCGTTAGAGAGTTATTCTCATCCCTGAGTGACTCAATGATCCCATTTAAGTCCTGACTTTGACTCAAATTCTCAGACTTTAACTGATCTACCTCATTTTTTAAATCCTGTACATATTTTATGAGGTCATCTCTTTGTTGTAATAATTCCAGCTCACGAATACTTTGAGTGTCGTCATCCCTAACCGTTCTAATATTTGGTGTATTAACACCCATATCACGTGATCTTTGAGTGGATTCCTCACGTGGTGATTGTAATGGAGTATCCACACTTTCCTCCAAAAATGAATGCTTATGAGATCCAGAACTTCCAGTAACCTTTTTCATCTCACTATCAGTTTTCACCGTGGCGGAACATCCAATTGTCAAACAGCGCCATGAGATATGACCATTAGATAAAATATTACCCCTTCTATAGCTGAATCCATCCACCTTTATGCCCTGTTTTCCCCTTTTCGTTTCAAAAATGTAAATTGACATGATATCTGTTATAAAGACAATTATCAACAGAAGATTCAATTATTATTTAGACTTTTGTATTCTATCACAATCCAAGCAATAAATTCTATCAGTCTGCAAAAGATGTGATCACGCAGAGACAAAAGGAGAAATGAGAAGGAAAATAAGGGATTGCCTAGAGAGCATTCAAGGCGTGGATGAGGAAGCTCCTGATTTTAAGGATAAAGTTAGTTAAGAATGACAAGTTAAATATTCAATAATAATTAGTGAAGGAACTGGTAAAAGTCGCAAACCAAAGAAATAACGAAAAGAATTGAAATGAGAAATATTAATTCGAAAAACAAGAGAGAGTCACGGGCTATCTGTCAAACGCTCAATGTTATTGTTGTTGTTTTGTTAACGGTACCTCAAGATTACAACTTGCCATCAGCTGATTCCATTCATTCGCTATAACCGGCAGCAGACGTGATAAGCAACAAGTTCCAACAGTCGCAATCCGATAGAAAACTTTTCAAACTACTTTGTATGACCCAGAGATTTAGGTTAACAATCAATCATTATCAATATTTTGAAGAGAGCAACACAGAAAATCAGTAGTCATGGTAAAACAGTTCACCACACACTCTCCACAGTAATTAGCACACACTCAAGCTTACTGAACACTATTAAATTATTCTAAATTTGAAAAAAATAGGAGAGACATAGCACTTACAATCATCACAGGCAGTTCAGTCCTGCCAACTCCGATAATATTAATACTTAAATATTAATACTTTTATAATCACCTAAACTACTTTGATAACTCAAATCACCTTTAATTAATACCCTTCCGGAATTATTCCTCGACAGAAAAAACCTCTTGCATGCTTTTATCTTAAAATGCCAGGAGGAAGTGACTTTCAAATTTAGAGCAGTTTGCTCTTTCCAATCAAAAATGTCACACTCACCTGCCCCAATATTAATCACTTTTCCATGCTCAGAAAATATCTTGCGATACTCTTCAGGACTTGCAATAACTTCTATTTTTTTAATATCTTCTTCAATATTCCCAAATACTCTGTCACTTGGAAGAAAAGAGTGCCCAACAACAGGGAAAACTATTTCTAAGTATTTAATATGCATTGGAGCAGTGCGTAGCCAGCGATGACACATGGCAATTACTGAAGAGTTCTTATTTTGTCCAGAGCATCCATCAGCTACTAACCGCACAGTCTCAATAGTAGGCTCATAAACCGAAGATAAAAGAACGTTGTAAACAGCCGACGCAACTTCATTGGAACCCTTTTTATACTCATCCTCAGTCCAAGTAAAACAGAAAACATTGTCAATTGTGAGTGGGGTTTTGGATGAACCCTTCACGATTGTGAGATTATAAATGTACAGTTGGCGGCTGTAGTATGCACTCTGGTCTGGTACTTTAGGAAGGACTTGATTTTTTGACAGTCAAATAAAAATGTCATGAGGTCGTCTCGTTTTCTCTAAGGATAGCATAAAAAGCTTTAGCTTTTAGCTTGTGCACCCTTTTCAATGCCATTAGATTTGCCTTGACCAAAGAATTACTTTCTTGCTTTATTTTCTCATGAAATTGACTGCAAGTTGAACATGTGTCAGAACATGGACTGCCTAAACCAAGATTATATCACTCATTAAAAACATCTCTGAAGAGCCAGGATTTTACCCTATCTCCTGCACTAGCTTGACCATCATACATTTTGAATAGTTTATTTATATTGAGATTTGATGGGAGATATCTTCGTGCACTACTTGCAGATCGGCAATAATGTGATTCAACACATTTTAATTTATTCAAAAATTGCTCAACAGCCATCCTCTTGGGTTTCATCTTATTACTTTTACGGTCACCACCTCGCTTTTCCTTTGGCGACACACCAGTCTTTCTGAATTCCTCAGAGACATAAGAAATCCTGTGTTTAGTAATCCCTAGAATTTTCATGAATGAATTTTTACAAACAGGCACCATTTCATTGGTCTGTGATCGAATGAAGCACTTCACAGTGGTTTCTTTCTTGAGTTGTTTGATGGACGACTTCTTTTACAATTCGTCGTGGTTATGTGTTTTAATATAAAAGAGTCCTGTGATATTTTACTTTTAGTATTAAAAAAGCATTTATGAAAAATTTGAAGGTCCTTCATACGCAAGGTAGCACATTTCAATGATTTCGTTTTGTGTCCACAAGTAGGGTATTCGGGCCTGCCTTTTTCACAAGTAACTGGAACAACAAAAATGTACTTTGCTGGATTGATTATTTTCAGTCTTGAATCAATTGAGTGAGAATCCGGACAGTTATTAAAATGGCTTATGAATATAACATTTTCCTGTAATGCCTGTATGGAATAATTTATAAACATAAACCTAAAACATAAACATCTATCCACACCCAAACCTACCTTAATGTTTTGGCAACATTAGATTTCCACTTGTCCTTATGCACAACTCGCTTTCATGCTTTTGTGGGGGTCACTTGTGTCACATTGAAATCCATCTCAAGTTTTTATACAAAATATTCAAACTGAATAAGTTAATGAATCATATAATAAACAATTATTCAAATCAACTCATCAATTTTCATATCGAACCAACCGCTTTCAAGTAAATGTGAGCTGAATGTTAGAAATCCACTCTTTCTTCCTCATAATCTTTGAACTCTCACAACTCCACTGTTTGTCGTTCGATTCCGCTTGGTTCGAGCTCATTTCGTGAGGAATATTGATACCATCCTTTTGTAACTGTATTCAAGGATACAAACATTTATCACAACCTGTAAACTAAATTCCTACCTTAGAATATAGGGCTGTGATAAAAATATGCGTATAAGAAACAGTTTTGGGCTTTAGCTGTTGTTCATTTTACAATAATAGCCTTAATTCGATCATTTTTGAATAATTAATTTATTGATAGTATATACTCACAGATGATACTCACAAATTTACAAAGTAAATAAAAAAGTAACACTCATGTAAAAAAATAAATCACCTCTTACAAAAGTATAAGTAACTATATAGTTACGTTCCAAAAAATGATTATAGTATTTACAAGTATTACATTATTTACGAATATACCTAACCTTGCCTGCCTGTTAGGGTGTCTGTGTGACCAGGTTGCTTATTCTTATTTCTTATCTGTCTCCACATCTTTACATTCCAGATCTCCAAGTACACTTTCGAGCTTTTCAAGTACATTACATTCCAGCCCCTCTACTTCCTCTTCAGCTCCTTCTTTTTCTACTTACATAATGCAATCTTCAGAAGAGGTTGGTAGAAGTGGGTCTGGGGTTGGAAGTGGATCAGGAATCTCATCCAAGTAATCTCTAACAGTTTTGACGTTGGTTTCGCCTTCTGCGATTTCGGAATCTGGATCATTGGGGAATGTTGGTATGTCGGAATGTTGAAATCCTGTAACAAATTACAAGTTGCAAATTATATAATAATTTAAAGCAAAAATGAAAAATAAAAACAAAGAGATTCTGAACTAGAGTGAGGTTCACGTTATAATAGCGGGTTTTTATTAGCATGAATGTTGCTAGCCTTAGTTGATAGACAGAGTTTTACATCAAGATTAAATTGAAGGAGATATTTAGCTAATATTCATATCATTAATAAAGAGAGGATCAAACTGAAATGTTCAATTTCACAAGATCAAGAACGCTTGAAGA
>NW_024091127.1:0-21979 GCF_014356525.2 Nilaparvata lugens | reverse complement strand
CAGATATTATGTAAACGATATAATAATGTCTTTATGAAGATTATGTGAAACATTGAAACTAGTAGTTGTAGTTTGTGTTTTTAATCTATTATTTTTTATTTTTCATAGAAAGGGTAACTTACTATAATTTCATTTTATGAAATGAGCTTCTATATTTGGTTTTGAATAAACAAGATATACTTACTAATGTAATCATTGATAAGGTGAGTTTCATTTCTAAATGAATATAAATTAAGTTTATTGATGTTGTTGTAGAGAGCATTTGCAATAAATTTTAGTTATTCAATAACTGAGCTGTTTTATTTACAGTTACCCATAATCTATATAAATAAAAATCGAACCTCAAATTTTGACATTCAATAACTTTTATTATAGAATTTTACAATAACTCTTTGTAGGTATAGAATTTACTGATGATTTAAATAAAAACTCTAATCTAGAATAATAATTGAGTTTCAAAAACCCCATTAAGTTACTCTTATTGACAAAGATATGAAGAGTCTATCACAATAAACCTTGCATATTGACTAGCCTTCGTAGGTACTGCTGTACTTGATTGTTTATAATGTCGTTTTCACAAAACATTTTGCATTGCGCACTTGGAGTAGATAAGGCTTTATGTGAAGTTTATGTAAACTTTAAAGAAAAAATATTTTTAAAACTCAGTGACGACCGTTTCGTTGTGTGCTGCATCATCAAACTAAATTATGTTCAAACAGTAGACTCTCAAAATTTGAGGGTTATTGTGGTGGGGGAATTAAACTCAGCTATATCAATGAGTTTTAAAAATACGGTATTTATACTTTAAAGTTTACATTTGTGATATATTCAACGAGTGAAAAAATAATGGATATTCAATAAAGAAAAACAAAAATAATTTATTAAAATAGAAACAAATGAATACGCATAAAATTGTGAACTGTATAAATCATACAATAATCAAGAATTATTTGAATCATACAAGGAATCATTCAGTTCTAGTCGAGACGCCGATGAGTGAACATCGTTATCGGTTCGCTCTAGCCTAGTTCTCCAGCCTGGCGTGCCGGTCGTTGTAATACGTTATCATGTACTCATATAACGAGTGTTTATACTAAAAGTTGAATCGTGATCTACTTTTTACTACTATTAAGCGTGTATAGTGTGGTCAGTGACTATCAGAATATACAAACAACTTCTACGATGGGGTCTTGTTCCAAGTGTGCAAACAAAATCAAACATCAAAAAGATAGGCTTACGTGCTCAACCTGTGAATCAACTTTCCATATAAAATGTGTTAAAGTTGACTTCACGAAACTCGATAAGGATACGTGGAAATGCAACTCTTGTTTGGGTGAAGACTCGTCTGATTCCAGCCACAGTGATTCGCCGTTATCACAATCTAAAGACGCAATCCTTGCGTCCATAGCCAGTATGCGGACAAACATGGAAAAGCAGATAGGTGGAGTGGCCACTAATGTAACTGACATTAAGAATGAACTAGTAGGTGTCAATAGCGCTATCAACAAAATGCAGGACACTCTCGCACTGCTTGCATCTGATAATGAATCACATAAGTCGGAGTTTTTGAAAATTAGGGAAGAAAATGACAAGCTGAAAAAGACTGTTCATCTTCTTGATGACAAAATCAAAGATATGGAACAGTTTAGCAGAAAAGACAACATAGAAATTACAGGTGTTCCGTACAACCGAGGTGAAGATTTATATGGTTTGTTGGACAGAATCGCTGCCGTTATTGATGTCAACTACAACATAAACTTTATTTCAACCGTGCACCGCTTAGGCGTGACTAACGAACGTCCCAATCCACCTATAATTGTCAAGTTCATATCTAGAGACTACAAGTCTTCGTGGATAGGAGCTGCACGGGCCAATCGCAAGAAACTGACAGCTGCTTCGCTATCCATCAACTGGCCCCCAACCTCTGTGTACGTCAACGAGCATCTTTCCCCAACCAACAAATTCATCCTGGGAAACGCGAAACGTCTCGTCCGCGAGAAAAAACTTGCAGCTGCATGGACAAGGGATTGCAGAATATACGTCAAGAAGTCTGCAGAGTCGGAGCACCAATCACGCTGATCAAAACTATCAGCAGATGGAGAACTTCACGACAGATGCGTCGGTCAACGTCAGCGTCGACGCCTCGGGCTGAGGATGAGTACAACAATTATAATTTCTATACATTAAACTATGACTGGACTTTGGATTATGTTAAACTCTCACCTAGGATAAGAACTCTATTGTTTTTTTTTCATCCTTCAAGTTATGACTCAAATATCTAGGTTTTATTCTGATAGTCTAATATTATATGTGATGTATGTATGTATGTATATGTATATATATATATATATATATATATTATATATATATATATATTACGTTTTTGTGCCTGTTGTAGGTCCAGTAAAATTTCAACTCTTATGTAGTTCCCCGGGACCCCCCATTTTAATTTGATCAGATAGTCACAAAATGAAACTATTATGTTATACCTGAAGAACTTGACTTGCTGAATGGTTATATTCCACTCAATTTATGATATATTCATCCATAATTAATCTAGATCCTTGTAAAGTTATTCACCTCATGATGGTCCTTTCTAACCTCCAAAGTGCTTATATAATTCTGCTATATAAAATCTACTCCTATGTTGGGTCTTGAGTGATTTGGCGCCAACATTAGAGTTGCATGCAAATTTTATTCTCAAGAAGGTCCTTCAATATTATAATTGCTGCGTGAAATGTGCTCCTATGTTTGGTCCGCTGAGCTGTGTTGCCAATTCTCATATAGTAAATAAATTTCACTCCTCATGAAGGTCCATCAAACGTTGCCATACTTCGTCTTTGTAATAATGATTCGAGATTTGTTTGAATCAACCAGCGACCGGCTCCGTGAACTTGTATTGCACATAACTCAAAACATTTTGTGTAGAGCATTGTCAATAAACTAAGATTTTCATGTTGTCAGAATATGTAAAGGAAAAAAATTGTACAAGCACCGTTTTTTATGCATTTAAAGTTGATTAATAGAGTTGATTTATTTATTTATTTGAGGTTGCATAATAAGTCAAGCATGCTCAATAAATGTAGAAATCTAGGAGATTACCCTGAAAACCCCAATGAGCTGTATCAGTTGAAAGGGAATTACCGAATTAAGAGCCATTTGCACAGTCAAAGCTTAAACTGAATTTAATCAGCTGGTGGCTTAAACTCAAAATGTAACACATTATAACAAACGAGACTTGATATGGATTTAATCCAGTTTAAGATGGAATTTTCGTTTAAACTGTCACTGTGCAAATGGCCCTTAGAGAGACAATAACAACTATAGAACAAGTACAGTTTTCACGAAATGAAATTTTTCAAGTTCAAGATGACAGACAAAAAGCATTACATTAGGGAATTTTTGGGGATACAAGGCATGTGTTCAGGAGCTGCAAGCTTCAGTGGGTGGCAAGGTCGGTGGATGCTAATGGTGTGAGCGACCATAAAGGTTTTAAACATCCCTTCTCTTGAGAATATAAAAAATGGGCTGTTAATATAAAAGAATTTGACTTTTGGGTATCTATCAATTATTGGAAATTAAAAAAAATGTTTTCGACTTTGTCATCAGAAATTAACCACACTAATCTTAAGGTATGAACATCTGAATAAAATTGGGGAATGGCCGTGGAATTCATACTTATTTGCTGGAATAATATCAAGGTTTTGATTGTTAAAACTGAATGAAGACTTTTGGGCAGCATGCCAGGTCTTTGAATGAATTTTAATCACAATACCATCTTTACCGAACACTGCCTATTGTTATATTGATTTTAGAATTATTTCGTGTATCAATAAATTCAGTTTATTGCAGTGACATACACAAGAAAGTACAATAATGAAGGACTACTGGAATCATTAAAACATCGAATGCTACAAACTGTTATTACATTTACATTATAATGAGAAATGTACTCCAACATCTTCCATGTATGACAATTATTCCTTATAGAATATTAGTGAGTCTAACTCCAATCTCTAGAATATTATCAAATTATCTGATATTAATAATTGATTTGTATACGAAGTATTCATCCATAGAAGTGTAGGTTCATTCCTTAACACAAGGTGGATCTTTTGTTTAAATCTCTACAATTCGTGTTGGTCCGTTCAATGGTAAGAATATACTCAAGTATGTAATTATATAATGTATATATTTATTAATTTATATATGTAATGTATGTATTTATGTAATAGAAATCTTAATTACTGCATCACTGTATATTATCTAAATTGTACGGTACCTGATTGGATAAAGATATGAAGAAACATTTGAAAAATATGATTCCAAGCTCAGAAATGCTAAAAATGCATTCATTTTTCCATAGAATAAAATGAGAACTCAAAGTTCAGCTGAATGTCTGGTAGGGAATACGGATATTACTCTATTTTTATTCTTAACCAGCATCACATTTGAAAATGCTTATAACTTTGTTAAATTTGGACAGATTGATTTGAAAATTTAGAAGAATCTCAAATATATGAAAAAACGTTCACGACTTTTTGTAGAATTTTCCCATGACTCCTTCACCTTCCTAAGCCGAAAAAACATAATTATTATGAGAGTTGTGACGCTAGGCAGAAATTTTCAAAAGTCGCGCTTCGTTCAGCTGTCGCCCGCCAAGGAACTGAATTGGATAACTTTTCCCGCGTAACAACGCTATTGGGTAGTTGAACTTGAACCGGCAAGTTCAAACAATATGCATTCATTTTATCTCTCTATAAAAGTGGAAGCTGTAGATAACACCAAGTTACTTGGAATACAATGTACTGGCCACGTGCATCTCGATCTTTTAATGATCAGAGTCGGATGATCAGTGTGACATCATTGGTACTCTAAATATCTATTCTTCCTATATTTCCAATGTTAAATTTAGCAGCTTTGTAAGTCTTTTTCTCAAAAAGTAAATAACTTTCAAGTCCCATCGACATCTCCTACGACTCATACAATATTTATCTTTAATTTTTTTTAGAAATTCAATACTCTTGGACGACTGGATCTTTCAGAATGATTGATTTTGTAAGAGCCTACATCGAATACCTGTTGCTCTCTTATTGAAAATTAACATGCTTTTCCTGGCTCTTTTGTAATTCAATTACTCAATGCTAATGAATTCGATAAATCGATCATTGAATAAGGTATTAAGAACATGAAACATTGATTGTACTATTATTTCTTTCACAATCCTTTATCTTGTCTGTGTACTGTATATCATATGTAGAATCAATAGAACTTCTTGCCTAATCCCTTAGGAGGAACTCTTTTTTCAGGAAAATTATGGCTTTCACATACTTGATGAGGAAATAGTTTTCTGGTTGAATCTTTCTAATTGAAAACTATAACAAAAAATATAAGGGCGAATATTATATTAAAGCATGGATTGCGTGTGAGGAATTCTCAATAATTGTATTGAATACTTGATCTCGTATTCTGAAACAAATATTTCTAATTTAATTATTTGTAAGAGGAATTCTCAATTGGTACTTATTGTAGAACTCTCATTCTTTATTTATTTGTGAAAGGGAAAATCAACTCTTCATGATTCAATAATAATGAATTTAATGAAAATGAATCATACATTGAAAAGTATGCGTATGAATATGAATTCATACTATAAGTATCCTACAATATATTCCTTCTAATAAACTTGATAATTCTATAAGGCAAGTGATCGGTTGAATTCCTGTTTGAAAGAATAGAAAGGATGACAATCTCTTTAATCAACTCGGAGGGCATTTCAATTCTAGAAATTGAACTCTCATAAACTTAAAACAGGATAATGTGCGTGGTAAATTCCAATTATTTTCAATCTCCACATCATTTTCCTATACCGGAAAGATAATATAGTTGGGCATATTTTAAGATATTTTTCAAATAGCAAATTATTCAGTTAATAATGCATTTATGAATGTGAGTGTTATACTATCACCCCATACTTCCTTTTGTTCCATATATTGGGGCTTTCTACCACATAGAGTGTGAGTGATGTATATGTGATAAAAATTATGTTACTAGATTGTGCCTTGGTCACTGAGTGTAAATAATTTTGAAACCAATAAAGTTCTTTATCGAAAATTAAATTGGAATTTAATTGTTGATCAATCCAATTGATTGGTAATAACAAACGAAATCATCAAATATCATAATATAATATCATAAGGGAGGAAAGTGGTGCGCTTATCATCTTCATCCGTTGATCATCCACATTCTCCTTTCAAATCACTGATGGAATACCCTGCACTAACAACGTTATTCTCTGCAACCGCTCTTGATTTTACTTTTATCTAATTAATATTAGCTTTTCCTTTATATGTCTTCTGCATTGAGATTGGTATTAGAATCAATTTTGAAAGGATAGATATTGGTTGAGTTTGCAGAAGAATATCACAATGAACAAAGGAAACAGCTCGAATGTGTACAACGTAATAAATAACGAGAAAGCTCGAAATAACTATAAAGTATTCAAGCCAAGCCTAATTATGCTGATAAAAACAGTGATTGAAGAAGTATAAGTCTATATTATCACTCAAAGTATTACTAGGAGAAATAGGCTACATTCAGTACCTTTTTTCAACTTTATAATTGTTGGGGTATTAAAACTTTGAATAGAAAACCTCCAGTAGAAAACCTTTGAAGCCATTCATCTTTTCAAATGTTGACAAATAAAATCTATTCATTCATTCTACGAGTATCCCTTCTCGTAGTAACAAATGAGAGTTCTCTATCTCCAAACCGGTATGCCCTTACATTATCGAGAATTCTGGAAGATCTAGGAGTTCAAAGGTGATGAATTTCTAAAACAAATTGAAGATAAATATTGTGTAAATCGTAGGAGATGTCGATGGGACTTGAAAGTTATATACTTTTTAGAAAAAGACTTACAAAGCTGCTCAAGAAAAAAGATAAATATTGTATGTGACCGTAACACACAACTATCACCTGGTTAAAGTATGTGTATATGTGTATATCATTTTTTTCCTGAATTAAGAGTGCACTCCTAAAGGATTAAAGATGTTGAACCGGCAAGATGTTCTACTGATTCTATGTAATATACAGACAAGATATGAAGGATGTTGAGAGAAATAATATTATACTCTAATTAATGTTTCCACGTTTTTAATTCCTTATTCAATGATCGCTTTATCAAATTGATCAGCATTGAGTAATTGAATTACAAAAGAGCCAGGGAAAGCATGTTAATTTTCAATAAGAGAGCAACAGTTATTCGATGAGCAGGCTCTTACAAAATCGATCATTCTGAAAGATCCAGCCGTCCAAAAGTATTGAATTTCTAAAAAAATTGAAGATAAATTCTTGTATTAATCGTAGGGGATGTCGATGGTACTGGAAAGTTATGTACTTTTTGAGAAAAAGACTTACAAAGTTGCTCAATTTAACATTGAAAAGATAGGAAGAATATACTTTTAGAGCACCAATGACGTCACACCGACCAGCTGGTTTGGATTTGTCAACGCGCATCTTTTCGTGGCCAGTACCTTGTATTCTGTATACCTTGTATTTTGTATACCAGTACCTTGTAGGTACATTGGATAACACCTACTTTTTTCCCAACTTTTCTTTTTCTTCTGCTTCTCCTTCTTTGTCATCTTGTTCTTCTTTTTCTCCAAATTAGAGAATTCTTAATATTTGTCCTTTCATATTGAGTGATAGCTCATTTTACTCAGCTCTTCAAGGCGGTTTCAATGCATATTTCGGTTGCCTGACAAAACCTCACTAGTACCTCTAACCTCACCAGATAGGCTATGTATATTTTAATGAATTGCACTGTTGACTTATTTATTACACTGTTGAAGTATTTTTGGAGCAATCCCATTCCAAAAAGTTGAGTTTATAATCATTTCATTAAAATACACATGTCTGGTGAGGTTGGTCGTGGCGAAGGCATGCGTTAGGGTTAGGTAAGGTTCAATCAGGTAACATATATACAAATAATATTAGCCTACAAATATTTGGTCCAGTCAATTACATGAAATTCTTGGATGTTATATAAACTTTCAGCTTTCAGTACAGTTTTCAATTTCCTTTTGAAGAATGTAAGAGGCAGTGCCTTAATTTCTAGTGGTAATGAATTGTACAGTTTAACAGATGTGTACAGAAGATTTTTTTGTGAAGTTGTGAACCTGAACTATTGAACTCTGATATTATTCCTATTTCTGGTTTCATATCCATGACAGTCACTATTTAATTTAAAAAAATCCAGATTACTTAACTAACACTAAATAATACATACAAAGAATAGACAGTTAATATTCCCAATTTTGTGAAAAAAGGTTACAGTGGGTCCTCATATCAACATTACAAATCAATCTAATTGCTTTCTTTTGGAGTATAAATATTTTTGAGACATGAGTACTAGAGCCCCATAATAGTATACCATAGGACAGTAAACTTTGTATTTGAGAGAAATACACATTTAATAATATATTAATATCTACAGTTAACTTTAACCTTCTCAGCAAGTACAGTACCTTTGCTATTTTTTCACTAATTAATTCTGCATATGTGGTTGCCAATTAAGTTTGGGATCAAGAACAATACCTAGAAATTTTAAAGGTTCAGTCCCTACTTCATTGTTTGAATTTCTATTATAGGTGAACATAATAATTACTAGCACAACAATCATTAAGGAGTAGAGAGCTATCAACTAGACAATTTTGTACACCTGCTTCGGATTTACAACTAACTTTGAGACCAAAATCATCAGCAAAGAGAAATCCTGCTTTATCAGTGCCTTCTATATTACAAATTATGTTGTTAATATATATATATTAGGGAGTATTGATCCAAGTATGGGCCCCATAATGAACCTTTCTGCCCTTAGAGAATTGACAATCTTTGTAAACAAACTGGTTGCGGTCCTTTAAATAGATTGATTTTGAATTGCAGCCATAATAAGAAAATTTTTCAAAAAGTATGTTATGCTTAACAGTATCGAAAGCTTTAGACAATATGTCATATGACCTAAAACTAACAGATAGACCCTTCTCCAAATCATCAACAACACTATTAATTTACTAAACTTGTTACTGCATTGCTAGTATTTCTACATGGCCTGAAACCAAATTGCTTTTTTAGTAAAAATACCAAAGTTTTCAAAATTATTTGAGATCTGGTCTTGCATTATGGCCTCAAATACTTTGGATATCACAGGTACAATTGTTATTGGCCTGAAATAAGGCCTGATTATATTGGCCTGAAATATTGGCCTGAAGTTTTTCTTATCACCTTTTTATGTAGCCTACAGGTATTACCTTAACGTTTTTCAATACACTTGGATAAATGCCCTTGTATACTAAACAATAATTTATAAGGTAACTCAAAACTTCACTTATATAGGGGCAGATATTTTTAAGACCTTAGAATTAATACCATATATATCTAAAAAAACTTGAATTACTAAGACTACTTATTTTCTGGTACACATAATCTGCAGTAACAGGTTGGAAAAAAATGGTACATTGGGCCTATTGCACTTATTGATGTAGTGAGAGCTGAGATGTTCACTAACTGGCACATTTTCACTAATTTCCTCAACTTTTTCAATGAAAAAGTTGTTAAATGAATCAGCGATGTTATCATCATGTGAATCAATAGCTTCATTGTTGACATTTGTAAGAATTTTAACTACCTTCCATGCAGCTTGAGTTTTATTTTTTGAGTGCTCTATTTTGTTGTTGAAATAATTTATTTTTGCATTCTTAACCCTGCATTACATGCGGCCCGTTTCTATCGTATGTTACACGCGGTGATCTGACAGATCACTCCTTCTAAAATCATCACTTTCTCTCATTTCTTGACAGATAAGGTATATTGGAGGTCTTGGATTGATAGAAGATGATTCAATGATTATGTTTTATGAGTATATATTGTCAAAAAGTCATCAAGTCGAAAAGTAGAAAAGTATCCTCAGTACAATCACTCTGGCATCTCATACGAGAATGTTCCAAGCATAGTGACCTATAATATTTGGACAATTTAAAACTAAATTAGGAAATTGAAGAAGTTTTAGGCAATAGCCTGTTTTTTCTTTTCCGATTCTTTTATTTTTTTTGCTAACCTTAAATAAATAAATAAATAGTGGCTTCTTACACACATGGCTTCTTGAGATCACGCGGTGATCTCACAGATCAAAAGGTGTATAGGCAGACTTCAATATGGTGTACAACAATAACAACTGGACTGACTCACTCCTCAATCATAGCTAGAAAGGTAATGGAATGCTGAACTCAGTGTTGCCACTCCGATAAATTCTGCAACGCAAAATATCCCTTTCTGATCTCTCAGATCAGCCGCGTGTAATGCAGGGTTAATAGCAATTCTATACTCTTTCTTACAGCTTTTATATTTATCTCTGAACTGATTAGTCTTAAAAAATTTCAGTAAGCTATAATATTCATCACAACTATGTTTGAGCTTTATTAAATCAGCAGTATACCATCCATCATCCAGCTTAGGCTTACTAACTTTGAAACCTCTAAGAGGATAAGCAGCATTAACAGCTGACATATACAAATCAAAAAACTTCTTAAACTTATCATTCGCATCATTAGGCTAAGCAAATACACCACACTCCAGTGTATGATACTAATTAATTAACCTAACAAATAAATAAGTGTTCTGATCATTATTAACTAACCTATCTAGCTTTTTGTTTACACTAGAAAAACTTTGAGAGTCATTTTTCACATTTATTAAATATTTAAATAGTAGGGCATGATGATCTGACAGTAGATGTGTATTGATAACTCGGGTCACATGTCTGCTATCATGAATATCACAGTCACAACATTATCAATACAGTGACCTTCATTCAGTGTGCCTGGTCTAGTGATTTCATTTTTGTAGAAATATGGATACCAAAACTTTCAACAAATTGCAAAGATCTCTATTAAAATTATCATTTACATTAAAGTTGACATTGAAATCAGCACATAATATTAAATTATAGTTACATTTATAAATGGCACATAATATATCATTAAGACAGGATAGAGAGTTGTTAAAAAAACTAACATCATTATTATAGGGTCTGTACAATGACAAAACAATTATTTTTTCATTTGGAAGTTTAATTGCAACAGCTTCACAAATCATTTCTATAAAAAGTTCCTTTACTATGCTTAATTCTTCTAATTTCAATCCATTAATTAAAAAAATTGCTTCTCCACTATGTGTGGAATTTTTCCTTCCATAGAAGGACCCAAGTTCATAGTCAGGTATTGTGAGACAGCTACAGTCATCGTTTGTTAACCAGTGTTCAGCAACAGTAATTATCCTAGCATTAGGCTATAGTTTTATAACATAATAAGAGGGAAATATATTCTTATTTGTTTGATATACCCTGGACATTCAAAGATATGGTGTTAGAAAAGTTTCATTAGCTGTTTATTCATCATTAGTCCTAGGCCCAGGATTGGTATTGTTTGCATATCACATAGCCTAGCTACATTTGGACTGTTGTATAAATTAGAATTGGAACCGTTTTGGGCGTATAAGCCTGTGGTACTTTTCTGTAAGTTGAGTAATTCTCATTGATTGAATAAATAAATAAATATCCATTCCTATCTTTAGACCTATTAAAAGAGTTATTTATGAAAAATTGCATGGCTGAAGAGGAATGATTTTAGGACTAACTTGACTTTTATGATCTAAATATTTATTTATACAATTGAGAATTTCATTGCCAATGAGCTTCTTACCAATTCTATCCAGGTATATATTTATTGTATATATCCTAATAGATAAGATTCTTGTGCAGAATTAGTTGAGCTTGTAAGTAGTGATAGAATGAAGGAATTACATTTACGATTTTATTTTTGTTACATTTATTTATTTCCAATCACTCAATTACATACACTCTGTGAGTAGTGATGCGGTTTACTTTTAATTTCTACTTTTGATGTGTTTTATTCTTGATTTCGTTTCAAAATGTTAATAACCTTAAAGCATTACTAAATCTCATAAGGAAATAATTGTAAAAGAAGCAAGCTAAATAGTACAAGTAATTATAATAATTCAAGTACAAGTTATAATTCTATAACTGACTTACCTTTCAAAGTTGAATTTAAAAATTTATCACTGCTTGAATAATCTTTTTGGACATTTTGACACAATCACAACAACACAAAACACAATATCACTTTCACTCTGCACTGTCTGCAGACAACAGACAGCTGACAGACAAGGACTAGACAAGAATATTCCATTCACAACAGAAATGGCGCCAACTTCAATACATAACCTCAAATCAAGTTCAGTCTGAATAAATGGCGCGAACACTCAGACCCACAGGAGTGAACTATAATACTCCATTACGCAAACGCCATCACATGATAGGTCTGTGGAGCTACTAAAGATGCTTGGACCATCTTACGCGAACGTACCAACATGAGTTGTAAAGATTATGCAAAAGACCAACTTGTGTTAAGGAATGAACCTATATATATATAATATATATAAATATATATTCTAATATCTATAATCATCTTAATATCTTCAACTCTATGACATTTTTTATAACAAAATAGAAGTGAATCACCCAGTTATTAGGCTACACTATAAGTACATTAATATAGAAAAGCTACTTTTGAATGAAGAGAGTTGTTTCTACTTAGTTGTTGCGACTACTAAATAGCGGCAATCTGAGAATCGTAGATTGGAGAAGATACGGAACCAGACGTGGTTTGTTTTTCCGAACTTGAATTTACTAAAATATACGATATTATGATCTTATAAGGGACCTTCAATTTTCCAATGTTCGCAATATTCACACAATTCTAGGTCATAGTAATTGCATTATTGTCGATATTCCTCTTTATACTATCATCAAGAAGTGTAGCGCCAACTATCTATGGCAGACAGATACAATATTTATATCAATCTCTCATGAATAGTTTCCCACGTTCCTACAGTAGAATTACTCAAAGTAATTCTGAGCCCAGTAGGCAATTTAGCTTCAATAATACAAATACAGCATATGCAGCTTATGCAGGTATATATATGTATATGTATATATGGATGTATATATATATATATATATATATATATATATATTCATATGTGGCCTGCAGTTGAACGCTCTCACACTGCTGTTATATAGTTGGTGACTTGATTATAAAACGCTTAGTTAGGATGTAAATATCATATCATTGTGTGAATGAATGAATAGCAATGTAAGCACTTATGGTGCTACCCAGAGAGTAGCTCTCTCTTTCTATCCTCACTGGTGCTACCACAGCTCAATTAAGATTACTAAGCTTACTGTGTTTCACCAATATTGTAGGTTCAAATTCCACAAATGGATGAATTAATAACCATGAATAATATCGTAATGCCATTAGTTTCTGATAGGCTATACATATTTTTTTTTCTATGCCACACATATATAATACCAAACTTGTCTTAAACTTATGCATCGTAAATTTGTTTATCTTAACATAGGTCATAGCTGAAATTATGATTGTTTACGTTGTTATGAATAGGTAAACATTTTATTTTAATTATTTTATTCACAATCACAATCATAATTAAAATATGATTGGGAAAAGACAACAGGCATAGCCCAAAACTGTCTTCTCCCAAATTTTTTACAAATAAAAGTCTCAAAAAGGAGGTTAGATTCCACTTTTCACTTCAAAAAGTCCAATTTACACTTCAAAACTAATGCCTAAACTAAAAATTTTAAATTTTGATATTTTAAAACTAATTAACATAGTCGAACTTAGTCTCTGTTGTGCAATGCATCTTGCATTGCACCTTGAAATTGCTTCAGAGTCAAGTTTGCAATCTGTGCTTGGGCTTTATTTTATCAGACCGCTGACCTATTCAAGCCTTCACTCTATTTTGTTCAACATAATTTTCTTTTCATCTATGGGTTATTGTCATCTAAAAGAAAAACATAAAAATAGTAGTAACGCTTTTCTTCCTCTCCTGCTTTAACATGTTAATTAGTGAAACGAAATAGTTACATTTCTACTATAATAATTACTATAAATAACGGCTGTCACGTTGGGATGCCGATCATAAGGCACTAGAAGGTGGATGATAAGAGAATCGTTTGATGAACTTGATGTATCTCTAATAAGATGCACAGAGTGTGCTGATATATTTGACTTTCATGGTAAATTTAGTAATAGAGATTCTATGGGAAACGGCAGTGGCATGGGCTTCTCGGTCATTCATCAGAACATACGTAGTTATAGACGTAACTTTGACGAATTTTCAACAGTATTACAGGGATTAGGGCATAAGTTTAACTGCATATTATTAACTGAGGCATGGCTTAACGACGACAGCCATCCAATTAACATTTCAGGTTACCATTCTTTTAGATCATTCAATAATCTGAACCAGAGCGATGGGTTGGTGGTCTACATCGATGAAGGACTTCCAGTCACTTGCAATGAACTGGTACTGGGCGGTCTGGCCACCTGTCTCTCTCTCACCTTTACCTGGGCGGGGGCGGCATGCGAAATTCTAGCTGTCTACCGCAGCCCCAGCACTAATCTAACTACATTCATAAACGCGTTAAACGTATATTGCAATGAACAATCGCCAGGTGTCGTCCGAATTCTGGCAGGTGATTTCAATTGCGATACGTTGAATGTTGCCCCTGGCTCTGTTGAGGAGCATTATATCGATATTTTGAGTGACGCAGGATTTGTGCCCTGTATTGACAAGGTTACACGGCCGGCCAGCGGAACCTGTATTGACCACTTTTTTGTCAAGCTTCCGCGTTTCTTCAATGCATCTTCTGTTATTCTGCAGTCCTCGGTTACCGATCACTATGCTATTTGCTTGAATATATTATCGACAAAAACTCATAAGCCGCCTAATACAGATAGAGTCATTATTAAAACAGACTGGAAAAAGGTGAGGAACACACTTTCTAGTCACAATTGGAATAGAGTCATTGAACAAAACAACGTTGACAATGCAACAGATATTCTCATTGAATCGGTACAAAACATAATTGCCGAAAAATCACATGAAGTAAAAGTTTCATCTAGAAATACTCAACTCAAACCATGGATAACTGCTGGGCTAGTAAATTCTATTCGACATCGTGATAAACTCAGAAAAAAACTCAATAGACAACCATTTAACTATCTCCTTAGAAATGAGTTTACTCAATATAGAAATATGCTACATTCAGCAATCAAGCGAGCCAAGTATAACTATTACAAAAACAAAGTTGAAGAAGCGACTGGTAACCCTAGAAAATTTTGGTCGGTTATAAACGAAATCTCAGGTCGTATAGATAATAGTAAATCATTCCCCGTAAGTGCATTCTCCCGCCCTGGTGAAGTCATCGACTCTCAAAAAACTAAAGAAATTGCCAACCAATTTAATCAATATTTTGCCAAAGTTGGGACAAACCTAGCAATTCTATAATAACCCAGGATGAACCAGTAGTGAGAGATGATGAACATGCTGCGGACTCTGAATTTCAACTGCAACCGGTCTCAAGGCAGGAATTGGAGGAGGTAGTGAAGAGTTTGAAAGGGCGATCAGCTCCAGGTTGTGATGGAATCCCTACTAGAGTGATTAAAAACAATATTGACATATTAATACATCCTATCCTACATATAGTCAATTTAAGCATTCTGGTTGGACACTTTCCTTGCGCTCTCAAAACAGCCAGAGTAATACCTATTTATAAATCAGGCCCCAAAGGCATATTCTCCAATTACAGACCTATTTCTTTGTTGGCAACATTATCTAAAATAATCGAAAAGTGTATAAAAATACAACTGACTAAGTATTTAAACGAGTACAATCTCATCTCCAACTCACAGTATGGTTTTCAAAAGTCCAAAAATACATCTGATACTCTTTTCAATATATCTAGGGCTATCTCAAGTAGTATTAAATCAAGAAGAAAAGTACTGATAACCTTTTTGGACTTGGCAAAAGCCTTTGATACAGTTGACAGGAGAATTTTAATAAAAAAACTTGAATCATTGGGGATAAAAAATATCTCTCTCCGATGGTTTAAGAGTTACTTTCACAATCGACAGCAATCAGTTTGCATAAATGGTGAAAATAGTGATAAAGAGAATGTTGAGTATGGGGTAGTCCAGGGAAGCACCCTTGGGCCACTGCTATTCCTAATCTATATCAACAATCTGTCAAAATTAGTAGTTGAAGGTGAGTTGTATCTGTTTGCTGATGACACAGCACTAGTGTCTACTGGGAGCACTTGGGAGGAGGCCTACATGAGTGCTTCAATTGATTTGTCAAAAATAAAGAACTGGTTTGATCACAATAGCCTTACAGTAAATGTGGAAAAAACGAAGTTTATGCCAATAGTTACAAGAAATCAAGCTGATCCAGGCTCTCTAATACTAACGATGCATTCTTGTAATAATCCCAGGTCTGCTGGATGTAATTGTAGTATGATTGAGCGCGTTGATCATTACAAATACCTGGGCGTTGTCTTGGATTCCAAGATGAGTTGGGTACAACATGTCCAGTGTGCTAAGAATAGGCTCAGAAAGCTGCTTCACGCATTTTCAGAGCTTAGTAATGTTCTGAGTGTGGATCAGTGCAAAGTAGTTTACTTTGCCTATGTCCAATCTATAATACTATATGGAATTCTAGCTTGGGGAGGGGCTTCCTCCTCAGTCATTGAGCCTCTCGCAGTCACCCAAAGATCAATTATAAAAACAATTTTAAAGAGAGACTTTAGATACCCAACAAGACAATTGTTTATCGAATTTCCCGTACTGAATGTTAGACAACTTTTTATTAAATCCTTGTTGATCCACATAAAAAATACAAAACTGAACTTCTGGGAGAAACAGTTAACCATAGCTACTCAACTCGCCACAGATCCAATTACAGCTTTGAGATACCTCAGCTGACTCACGGCTCTGAATTGACAAATCCTTCATACCTGGCCCATGTCTTGTACAGAAATGTGCCAGGGGTGATTAGGGAAGCAGAGGCATTTAGTTTGGTAGTGTTTAGGAAGAGGGTGGACAGGTGGCTGTACCAGATTGGTTGGGAAGCTTCAGAAGAACTACTCCAATCTCGTTATGCTTGGTGACCAACACGACTTCAAGGTTTCCAGACAATTGATTGGTATTTATTTTATCATTGATATAACCGATTTGACTGTTTTGCCTTTCTGGTTTATGCTTTTTTTTCATTCTCTCTTCTGAGAATTTCTGGAATCCCTGCCACTGCGGTCTTCAAAAAAATATTGTTATTTCTTCTTTATTTATTCTTTTATCAATCAAGGTATTAAGTATACTTATTCCTACATACATATTCCTACATACTCATTCTTAAATATACATCAGCACATATATTATCTATTTTATAATCAGAATATTAATAATACATCCATAATATAAGTGTATTCTCTATTATTTACTTCTATGAGCAGATTAAGCTTATTATGTATAAAGTGGAACTCCCCCCCTACACACAGATGGATAGTCTAGTAGGGGGATTCCAAAATATGTTGTATATTGTATTTCTTATTCGTGTATTATGTTTTTGGAAATAAACTGAATTGAATTGAATTGAATTGAATTTTTTCAATGTTTTTCAATGTTTTCCGAAAAACATTGGAAAAAACTGAAAAACCTTGAAAAACATTGAAAAACACTGAAAAACATCAAAAAACATAGAAAAAACATCAAAAAACATCGAAAAACATAGAAAAACATCAAAAACATTGAAAAACATTGAAAAAAACTGAAAAAACATTGAAAAACATTGAAAAACATTGAAAAACACTGAAAAAAATTGGAAAACACTGAAAAAACATTGAAAAACAATGAAAAACTTCGAAAAACACTGAAAAACATAGAAAAAACAATGTTTTTCAATGTTTTTCAATGATTTTCAATGTTTTTCGATGTTTTTCCAGTGTTTTTTCAGTGTTTTTCAATGTTTTTCCAGTGTTTTTCAATATTTTTCAATGTTTTCCAATGTTTTTCAATGTTTTTCAGTGATTTTCAATGTTTTTCAAGGTTTTTCATTGTTTTTCAATGTTTTTCCAGTGTTTTCCAATATTTTTCAATGTTTTTCAGTGTTTTTTAGTGTTTTTCAGTTTTTTCAGTGTTTTTCAATGTTTTTTAAGTGTTTTTCAATGTTTTTCAATGTTTTTCAGTGATTTTCAATGTTTTTCGATGTTTTTCAATGTTTTCCAATGATTTTCAATGTTTTTCCAGTGTTTTTTCAGTGTTTTTCAATGTTTTTCCAGTGTTTTTCAATATTTTTCAATGTTTTTTCAGTGTTTTTCAGTGTTTTTCAAGGTTTTTCATTGTTTTTCAATGTTTTTTTAATGTTTTTCAATGTTTTTCAGTGTTTTTCAATGTTTTCCGATGTTTTTCAATGTTTTTCAGTGTTTTTCAATGATTTTCAATGTTTTTCGATCTTTTTCAATGTTTTTAGACGTTTTTCAATGTTTTTTAATGTTTTTTCAGTGTTTTTCAATGTTTTTCAATGTTTTTCAATGTTTTTCAATGTTTTTTCAGTGTTTTTCAATGATTTTCAATGTTTTTCTAGTGTTTTTCAATGTCTTCCAATGTTTTTTCAGTGTTTTTCAATGTATTTCAATGTTTTTTCAGTGTTTTTCAATGTTTTTCAGTGTTTTCCGATGTTTTTCATTTCAACATCAAAAACATTGGAAATCATTGAAAAACATCAAAAAACACTGAAAAACATTGAAAAACACTGAAAAAACATTGAAAAACATTGAAAAAACCTTGAAAAACATTGAAAATCACTGAAAAAACATTGAAAAAGATCGAAAAACATTGAAAATCATTGAAAAACACTGAAAAAACATTGAAAAACATTGAAAAACATTGAAAAACATTGAAAAACACTGAAAAAACATTGAAAAAAACTGAAAAAACATCGAAAAACAATGAAAAACCTTGAAAAACATTGAAAAACAATGAAAAACCTTGAAAAACATTGAAAATCACTGAAAAAACATTGAAAAACATTGGAAAACATTGGAAAAACATTGAAAAATATTGAAAAACACTGGAAAACCATTGAAAAACACTGGAAAAACACTGAAAAAACATTGAAAATCATTGAAAAACATTGAAAAACATTTTTTTCGATGTTTCCATATTTTACAATGTTTTTCAATGTTTTTTCAGTGATTTTCAATGTTTTTCAAGGTTTTCAATGTTTTTTCAGTGTTTTCCAATATTTTTCAATTTTTTTCAGTGTTTTTCAGTGTTTTTCAATGTTTTTCAATGTTTTTTGATGTTTTTCTATGTTTTTCGATGTTTTTCAGTGTTTTTCAATGTTTTTCAAGGTTTTTCATTGCTTTTCAATGTTTTTTCAGTTTTTTCCAGTGTTTTTCAATGTTTTCCGAAAAACATTGGAAAAAACTGAAAAACCTTGAAAAACATTGAAAAACACTGAAAAACATCAAAAACATTGAAAAACATTGAAAAACATTGAAAAACATTGAAAAACATTGAAAAAAACTGAAAAAACATTGAAAAAACATTGAAAAAAACTGAAAAACATTGAAAAACATTGAAAAACATTGAAAAACACTGAAAAAAATTGGAAAACACTGAAAAAACATTGAAAAACAATGAAAAACCTTGAAAAACATTGAAAATCACTGAAAAAACATTGAAAAACATTGGAAAATATTGGAAAACATCGAAAAACACTGAAAAACATTGAAAAACATAGAAAAAACAATGTTTTTCAATGATTTTCAATGTTTTTCGATGTTTTTCAATGTTTTTTCAATGTTTTTCAATGTTTTTCAATGTTTTTTCAGTGTTTTTCAATGTTTTTCAATGTTTTTCAATGTTTTTTCAGTGTTTTTCAATGATTTTCAATGTTTTTCGATCTTTTTCAATGTTTTTAGACGTTTTTCAATGTTTTTCAATGTTTTTTCAGTGTTTTTCAATGTTTTTCAAGGTTTTTCAATGTTTTTCAATGTTTTTTCAGTGTTTTTCAATGATTTTCAATGTTTTTCCAGTGTTTTTCAATGTCTTCCAATGTTTTTTCAGTGTTTTTCAATGTATTTCAATGTTTTTTCAGTGTTTTTCAATGTTTTTCAGTGTTTTCCGATGTTTTTCATTTCAACAAACTTAAAAACATTGAAAAACATTGAAAAACATCGGAAACACTGAAAAACATTGAAAAACACTGAAAAAACATTGAAAAACATTGAAAAAAAACCTTGAAAAACATTGAAAATCACTGAAAAAACATTGAAAAAGATCGAAAACATTGAAAATCATTGAAAAACACTGAAGAACATTGAAAAACATTGAAAAAACATTGAAAAACATTGAAAAACACTAAAAAACATTGAAAAACATTGAAAAATATTGAAAACATTGAAAAAACATTGAAAAACAATGAAAAACCTTGAAAGTCACTGAAAAAACATTGAAAAACATTGGAAAACATTGGAAAAACATTGAAAAATATTGAAAAACACTGGAAAACCATTGAAAAACACTGAAAAAACACTGGAAAACATTGAAAATCATTGAAAAACATTTTTTTCGATGTTTTCCAATATTTTCCAATGTTTTTTCAGGGATTTTCAATGTTTTTCAATGTTTTTCAAGGTTTTTCAATGTTTTTCAAGGTTTTTCATTGTTTTTCAATGTTTTTTCAGTGTTTTCCAATTCAATGTTTTTTCAATGTTTTTTGATGTTTTTTCTATGTTATTCGATGTTTTTCAGTGTTTTTCAATGTTTTCCAAGGTTTTTCATTGCTTTTCAATGTTTTTTCAGTTTTTTCCAGTGTTTTTCAATGTTTTTCAATGTTTTCCGAAAAACATTGGAAAAAACTGAAAAACCTTGAAAAACATTGAAAAACACTGAAAAACATCAAAAAACATAGAAAAAACATCAAAGAACATCGAAAAACATAGAAAAAACATCAAAAAACATTGAAAAAACATTAGAAAAAACTGAAAAACATTGAAAAAACATTGAAAAACATTGAATAACACTGAAAAAAATTGGAAAACACTGAAAAAACATTGAAAAACTATGAAAAACCTTGAAAAACATTGAAAATCACTGAAAAAACATTGAAAAACATTGGAAAATATTGGAAAACATCGAAAAACACTGAAAAAACATTGAAAACATAGAAAAAACAATGTTTTTCAATGTTTTCAATGATTTTCAATGTTTTTCGATGTTTTTCCAGTGTTTTTTCAGTGTTTTTCAATGTTTTCCAGTGTTTTCCTATATTTTTTCAATGTTTTCCAATGTTTTCCAATGTTTTTTCAGTGATTTTCAATGTTTTCCAAGGTTTTTCATTGTTTTTCAATGTTTTCCAGTGATTTCCAATATTTTTCAATGTTTTTCAGTATTTTTAGTGTTTTTCAGTGTTTTTTCAGTGTTTTTCAATGTTTTTTCTAAGTTTTCTAATGTTTCCAATGTTTTTTCAGTGATTTTCAATGTTTTCCAATGATTTTCAATGTTTTTCCAGTATTTTTCAGTGTTTTTCAATATTTTTCAATGTTTTTCCAATGTTTTCCAATGTTTTTCAATGTTTTTTCAGTGACTTTCAATGTTTTTCATTGTTTTTCAATGTTTTTCCAGTGTTTTCCAATAATTTTCAATGTTTTTCAGTATTTTCAGTGTTTTTCAGTGTTTTCCAATGTTTTTCAATGTTTTTCGATGTTTTTTAGTGTTTTCCAATGTTTTTCAAGGTTTTTCATTGTTTTTCAATGTTTTTCAATGTTTTTCAATGTTTTTAGTGTTTTTCAATGTTTTTCAGTGTTTTTCGATGTTTTTCAATGATTTTCAATGTTTTTTGATGTTTTTTCTATGTTTTTCAGTGTTTTTCAATGTTTTTCAAGGTTTTTTATTGCTTTTCAATGTTTTTTCAGTTTTTTCCAGTGTTTTTCAATGTTTTTCAATGTTTTTCAGTGTTTTTCAATGTTTTCCAG
>NW_024091126.1:0-17962 GCF_014356525.2 Nilaparvata lugens | reverse complement strand
TATGCTTCGAATCCAATTTTCGACACCCACCATACATTTATTGATTGTAGGAATATGGTATATAACTACATTTCTAGTGTCCCAGTCAAGAAGCCTAGGACTCATGTGAACATCATTTACAACAAAAAGAGCTGTGTAAAAGCAAGGGGTGGTACTGGTGAATGAAATTGGGCTTTCATTCAATAGGAGGATGCCTTCAATGTTTAACATGTCAATATACATACTCTTTCCGTCTTAGTAACTCAGTGCCAACGTACACATCTCATCATATTGGAAGTACCTAGAATTGCTTGAGAATATTGTAGCCTTTAGACATTGAATGAAGGAAGGCTCTTTTCATGTAAATTATTATCTATTTTTTATCCACATTAAACCCAAAATGCAATACGATTCTTAGCGATCAATACGAGAAGATTAGGAAAGAACTACTAAGGGAAAGAATGAGAAAAAATATACAATTTTTGGGGAAGAATTATTGTAAAGTAATAATCAATACTAACATTAGGGGAGTCATTATTATTTCTAACCACTTGAGTGAGTTTGAGCAAAACGCTAATCATGTTAGTTCGAGGTAAGGTGAGAAATGAGGTCTACGACAAAGAGTGTCCAGTTGCAGTTGTGTGCGAGTGTTTCTTGTGTTTGTTGATGTAGTGCTGAGGCGCTGTCAGCCAAAATCAGCATTGATCGCGTTTGTCGGGGACACACACCTTATCAGTCCGTTTTCGGCAGCCTGCGCCTAATCTGTAAATAACAAGCAACCGGCGACTGTTTGCTCACTGACAATCGTTGTTCGCTTTGCAGCAAGCCAATGACGCATTCGGTCTTTTCACTGCAATGCCTCAGTTGTCCTGTCGAAATTGAATTCGAACAGGTCAACTGGATTGGCAGACTAGAGCTGTGCTATCATAACACAAGGCTGCTACCTTTCCATCTTTTGCTCAGTCAAGAACGGTCAGGTCGTGATGAAGATTTCAGCTCGCTAGGGTTCTCTTGTATCGAATCTATATCGGTTGAGTTTTTTTCAAGATCGGTGAGTGAAAGTGGCTCTGAACGAATCACTGTTTGGTAGTTGAACGATGCATAGACTCACATGCAGCGCTTCTGTAGGCCTACTTGGAATTGAAATCGGCCATTGAGGGGACAACCAGGAAGATTATTACATACTAAAGATCTTGGAGATTTTTATGATGTATAATATTACAAAAATATATATCTCACGCTAAAATACCTCAATGGAACCTTCAATTTCAAGTAAGAGCATTTCATAGGGAAGGCATAGGCATTGTGCGTTTATACCTCTTCAAGGTCTTTGGTCTAACTGATAAAAAAATACGTCATATCCGGTTCGTTCACTGATCAGTTAATCGTACTTTCCACCAAAGGAGAAGAACGTAAATAGAGTAGCTAAACATAAACAGACATGGCTGAATACGAGGTTGTTTACAAATTAATAATGGGCTCCATTATAATGTATTTGGGAAATGTATATGGGAGTATAGCAGAGAAATGCATGATTACATAAATTCAATAATATTAAAAATATTTTACAAAGCATTTAAAACAACTCCAATCACCTGATTGTTTTCCATTTTATTTGATTACAATGAAATAGGTTAAGTTCTAATTTTGTTCACAAAATATCATTTGTCTGTCATGACACATGAGCAATCGTTCAGCCACAGAATAGGCTACACTATCAATCTAACCAAGATTTGAGTGCACCAAGACCACAACACATGACTGCATCATCTTGTTAGAAATTAAAACTACTGCTGTATTTAAATGCTACACTTTCTTTCAAGATAGCGGATTATGGCGTCAAGTTACTAGCCGACTTTTCATTCTGTGGTTCAACTGCGTGATCACTAATCTGAGATCAGGTTTTTACTGAACATGAAAAAACATCTGGTGTGCTGGTGCACTCACACAACTTTCCTTGCCATTATGAAAATTGATCAACTGACGCTAGTTTCCCGCGCATCACACTTTTCTAAGACCTGAGCCAGCTGGTGACAGGACAATATCGCTGGAGACACACGAAGTCTGCTATCTCTTCATAGTGAATGATTCAATAGAATCAACAGTTGCCAACAGTTTGCAATTAAATAATCTTATTTTCTCTAATTTAGAGCTTATTTCCAATTTTAGGTGAAAATGTTACTGGACATTAATTGAAGAGATTTTCATGATCAATCTTTTCCAATTGGAATTTTTTGTTCAAATCGTATCTGAAACCTGATAATTGAAAATCTAAAATCAAACTTTGCATCGATGGTGCAGTGCTCCTGAAATTTTTACAGATATGGGACTTGTAGCAGTTGATAGAGCTTATCAATGACTATTCTAGGTATGAATTTGATCAAAATCGTTGCAGCCGTTTTCGAGAAAATCGCGAAAAACCCTGTTTTTGACAACATTTCCGTCATTTTAGCCGCCATCTTGGATTGCATTTGGTAGAAATTGTTCGTGTGTCGGATCCTTATAGTGAAGGGACCTCAAGTTCCAAATTTCAAGTCATTCCGTTAATTGGGAGATGAGATATCGTGTACACAGACGCTCATACACTCATATATATATACACACACACACACACACACACACACACACACACACACACACACAACACACACACACACACACACACACACACACACACACACACACACACACAAACACATACATACAGACCAATACACAAAAACCACTTTTTTGGACTTAGGGGACCTTGAAACGTATAGAAATTTGGAAATTGGGGTACCTTAATTTTTTTGGAAAGCAGCAATACTTTCCTTACCTATGGTAATAGGGCAAGGAAAGTAAAAAACCCGATGGAATTGATCAGTGGCTTTGAACTCAACCAATTTCTCCGAATGTGTTTATCATTGCACAGCTGTTCAGTGACATTGATCTTCACCGTGACATACCCGTTCTGTTCGCATCTAAAGGGTCATATCCTCCATCTGTGTCTCATGCAAAATTAGTAGGTCTGTGAACAAATGACCTCGCGCAGTTTTTAACCACAGCCTCCTCTTATTCTGTTCATCAGAGTAAATCCTGTCTGTATCTCATGTCGTCGAGATATCGGTGTGAAAACGGCTAATGGCTATTGGGGTTGGTGTATCAAAAATGCTAACATCAAAAGCTAATTTCCTTCAAGACATACTGGCAACAGGATAGCCCAAGTTCAAAGCAGAGGAAGGTCGAGAGACAATACAATGTTATTTAAGTTAAATAACATAGTAATTTAACTAGTCAATTAATTATTATTATTCAGTAATAAAATAAATAATAATAGTTATCAATTGCATTATTGCATGCAATTATTAGTTCATTTCTCATTAGTGCATAAAAATTGCATTCAATGATTAATCCACACAGCAGCTGTTTTTTTACCAAGTTACATTGAGATATTGAATTGCATGCCTCATGGCATGCAATGTATAATCCACTCGGCAACTCATTTATGATGAATTATTCTATAGTCTGATTCTTATCGTAATATTGGCGTTCGAGGGAAACTCCTTTTCTTCTTGTATTATCCTTGAAATACAAAATTAAAAAAAAAAAAACCTTATGAAAATCTATTGCTGCGTTTTGCTGTGAATGCGCAACATATAGACATTTGAACATATAAACATGTAATCATTCAAACATAAAGAGAAATGCAATGAGACTCACTTCGCTCGGTCAACTACTATAGAATGTACCTTAGTATGGTCCATTCAATGTATAATATCGGGGCATAAAAGCATAGAAGCAAGAAAGCATGGTTAATATTTTTATTTATTCGTGTATTGATACACAAATCACAATTTTTTAAAATGATTGGGGAAGGCACAGGCAAAAACTGTATCTTCTTCGAATTTCGATTTATACACTATGAATAGTCCAAAAAGTAGGTTATATTCCATAAA
Organism: Nilaparvata lugens; assembly: GCF_014356525.2. Lineage (NCBI taxonomy): Eukaryota > Metazoa > Arthropoda > Insecta > Hemiptera > Delphacidae > Nilaparvata > Nilaparvata lugens. The sequence continues at coordinate 14,048 of NW_024091126.1, read as the reverse complement.
CTTTTGAATTTAAGTCCAATTTTCAGTCGAAAAATTTGAATTTATATTTTTTACAAGCCAAATTGAATAACAAAATAACACCCACTAATCACTCAAAACTGTAAAATGGAGATTAACTAAAAAAAATTGATATAGAAACTTTAATCTTGCCAGATAATACTCCTCGTGAGATCATCCGATTCATTGCAATAGTTCAACAGCTGAACAAATGTCAAAGGTGAGGTGTCAGCTAGAAGCTTTCCGAAGGGTGTCCTCAGAAACAAAAAATAATCATATTTGTTGAACTTATAATGTAATTTGGGAACGGTATGTTGTTAATGTGGCATGAAAGGCAGGTGAATGTGAATAATGAGTACTTTCAGTAGGGTAAATTTTGATACAGTATTCCACATTCGACATGATTTTATCAGTGTTATCAATTTTCCTCATATGTTTCTAATCCTTCCTCTTTCTTTCCATTTGACTGCTCTTCCTTTTCTTTCTTACCTGATTTTTTTCCCTCGTGATTTTTATTCAGCCTGTATACTGTTTAGTATACAGGCTGAATAAAAAGTCCGACAATGGCTTAATATCTCATACACAACGGAAATTTGATGGTGGGTGTGATTGGGGATCCTACTCGAATTGCAAATACCACTTTATTATGACTTTGAGAATCTGGTCCGCCATCTTGGATCCGCCATGTTGAATGCAACTTAATTTATTCATATAGGAAGGTGGTCATGCGATACAGAATTTCAAGAAAAAATTTTATGGCGAAAACCGCATATCAATATCTCAAACCGTTTTGAAAATAGTCACATTATTAATCAATACTATTCAAAGCAGAAAAGAGAAAAAAATGGTATGAGAGCGGCTCAGTATCTCATGAGAAAAATGTGATTCAAAGGTGGGTGTGATTGGGGATCCTATTCAAATTGAGAATACTACTTTACTATGACTTTAAAAATCTGGTTCGCCATCTTGGATCAGCCATATTGAATGCAACTTATTTTTTTTGAATAGGGAATTCGATACAGAATTCCAATGACGAAAACCGCACATTGATATCTCAAACCGTTTAGGAGATATTCACATTATTAATTAATACCACTGATGTATTTCATTTCAGATTTGCATGGTATTGATTAATAATGTGAATATCTTCTAAACGGTTTGAGATATCGATGTGCGGTTTTTGCCATTTATTTCGTCTTGAAATTCCATATTGAAATCATTATATCGCATGACCACCTTCCTTTTCAAAAAAATTAAGTTGCATTCAATATGGCTTACCCAAGATGGCGTACCAGAAGTCATAGTAAATTAGTATTCTCAATTTGAATAGGATCCCCAATCACACCCATCTTTGAATCACATTTTTTCATGAGATACTAAGCCGCTCTCATCCTTTTTTTCTCCTTTCTGCTTTGAATAGTATTGATTAACACGTTCTTTCCCACAATGCAAAAATATTCTTTCCAGAGTGGCCCAGCTGGCACGCATTTGTGCCATTTGATTTCCACCATAGACTGGTGGCACATATATGTGCCTTTCGGTTCCATGAAAATAGCCCAGTGGCACGCATTTGTGCCACTGACATCATGCAATTCAATTATGTTTTTCTAAGATACGGTCTATAGCAGAGGCCTGAACGTTTACAGGCAGCTGGATAACATAATGACACATATATGTGTCGCTTGGCTTCTGAATAAAAGTTTTTTTTATCATGAATATTAATAATTTAAGGTGGTAACACTGTATACTACTGTACAGCTGACTTTTAATAACAATTTTTGATAATCTCAATACAGCAGTGGTTTTGCGATCTTGTTTTCTAAATGTGATTGATTTTGGACTTCATAATGGAGCCAAAACCAAAACGGAAGCGTAATTCAGTACCGCAAAACAATGACTTTTTAGTAATAATGAGATAGATCGTCAGCTATTATCAGATTCTGAATCTGATGTGAGTGCATTCTTCAGTTCAGATGAATATCTTCCTCCTGAATCAGAAAGTCAAAGTTAGTAGACAGAAGGTTGGTCACTCATCTATAGTATTTTAGTTGAAATGCAATTGGAGTGGGGGAACTGCAGTCGTGACGTAGGCTGTAGTACAGAGTAGGCAGAATATCGCATTCTTGAAAATCATACGGTGACGTATAGTCAAATTATATAACACAAAAATTTTCTGACATGCAAGATTTCTGTTTCTGCTTTACAATAATTATCAAAACATTTGAATAATACAAGTATTTTGCCGTATAAAAGCAAAAACCCCATCTCCTAACCTTCCTTTTCAAACCCTTAAGGTTTCTACATCTTCTAGTTCGTGTTTATATTTTGTAGTTTGGCTATACATCAGCTTGTGAATTTCGGGGATGAGATATTTTGATACTCGTAGAACATGTGCTCGATACCAGCATATGTTCAGAGCATTTATATGAATGAAATTCTTCGGATTTATTGGGATCGGTTTATCGGATTATTGCAATGCATTGGTTTATCAAGATTTTTTATGGGTTAATCTGAAATTATAATAGTATAACGTTGTCTACTAACGCTTTTCCAGCTTATTAACTTTTTCGTGTCACGTTTTTAGATTCTTGAAAAACTTTCAACTTAACTTTATTCATACAAGTTGAATGAACTTGAAATATTTAACAACATCATTAGAATCAGTGATTCAATCGCTATAAGTATGGAGAATTTTTAAGTTCTAGGTCAATCTTGAGGGGATTAAACGACGATGTATTTGAAGATATGCTCAGTGTGGTTACTCTATCACTTTTTTACTACACGTGACGTCACGCTGGCGTTCCCCCCACCACTTCAAATCTTTCACCTGTGAGTGATCAACCTTCTGTCTACTAACGTTGTCAGAAAGTGAATCAAGTGAGGTTAGTGACAGAAATCCATCATCAAATGAAGAAGAAGTTGACTCTACTTTCGGGATAGGTGCAGACAGTGAACTTTTGGAAAATCAAAATATTGAATACGTTGCGGAAAATAATGATGAACTTGATCCCAATGTTTCTGCAGTTGTGAATGCTATTCATGGAAGTGTTGATTCTCGTCAAGGCCAGTAGACTAATACAAATATAATCTGCCTAAGATACATAATTTTGTTGGTCATGAACAGATTCATATTGACTCCACATGTCCAATAGACATATTTAGTTATATTTTTGATGTTGATATCATGAGTAAGATATGTTTCTGGATTAATAAGCGTGCTGATACCTTGTTGATGGCTCCTTTGAAAAAACATTCCAGCATGAACAATTGGAGACCAGTCGATTTGATAGAATTGGAAAAATTCTTAGGCCTTTACTTGCTCATGGGAATGTGAAATATCCTTCTCTCATTCAATTTTTGGAAAAACAATGCCCAGAAATAGATTTCAAGCCATTTTGCATTGTCTCTGCTTTTATGATCCAGATTCAGATGTGCCTACATCTGACAAAAAGCTTCACAAGATAAACAATGTTTTGAATCATATTTTGAACAATTTTACGAAATCATTAAGCCCTGGTAAAAATCTCTCACTTGACGAGGCAATGATTATTTGGCGAGGAAGACTTTACTTTCGGCAATACATGAAAAACAAGAGACATAAGTACGGAGTAAAATTGTATGAACTGTGTACACCTGATATATTTTGAACATTTTGATTAATAAAGGAAAAGACACATTAGTTCATCAAGAAAGAGGACACACATATGCAGTTGTGATGAGATTGATGGAGAATTACTTGAGAAAAGGACACTCTTTATTTCTTGATAATTTCTACAATAGTGTTACTTTGGCTGAACATTTGATGAATGCACAAACCAATATGTGTGGAACTCTTCAGCAGAATCGCGAGGGTAATCCTTCAGATGTAATAAAACAAAAATTGAAGAAAGGTGAGCATATAAGTCGGCAAAAAGGTGATGTAACAGTGATGAAATGGTGGGACAAAAGACAAGTTCTGACAATATCAACAACCCATGGACCTGGAATGGAGGATGTAACAAATAGAAGAGGAGAAATAACATCAAAACCGAGCATGATTGTTGCATACAACAAATCTATGAGTGGTATTGATAGGAGTGACCAGATGATAAGTTACTACTACACTCCCAGAAAATCTCTACGCTGGTATATGAAAGCTTTTTTCCACTTGTTGGATGCTAGCTTGTGGAATAGTATGTATTTGCATTCAAAACTCTGCCCAGACACTAAAATGACGTATCTCAAGTTCAGAGACACAATTATTCAACATTCTATAAACGCGCATCCTTCCAATGTTAGCAGACAACCTCAAAAAAACAAGCATCATCTAGGTACCATTGAAGCTAGAAAAGCGAGTGAGGTGCCAAAACTGCCGTATATCACATAAGTAACGACAAACCACATTCTATGTTTGTAGTGTTTGTACAGATAACAATGACAAACATTTCGGTTTATGTATACCTGAGTGTTTTAGATCGTGGCACCAATAAGACAGCCTCTTTGACATGATTGTTTTATTCGCAAATAATTTTATTGAATGGAATATTTTCATTTCAAAACAAATTGGATGATTCAATTTTCCATCTGTAAGACAAATTCTATATTGTACTTGGATTCTTATTCTATATTTTGGAAACATGATCAATAATAATAATTTATGAATGCTGAGGTTTGTGAACTCATTTATAATGTATGTAATAGGCCTTTGATGATACTGCTATTTCCTCATAATTTAAAAAAATCTGGTGTGGTACACTCACACAACTTTCCTTGCTCATTGAACTATAAGCCTCATTATCAAACGAGAATAATTTAGGAGAATAACATACGGTAATGACGATTGACGGCAACATATTTGCAACTACGATCAGACTACTGTATATGTGTATATACAATTGTTTTCAGAGTACTTTTTCCTTTATGTAAATTGTGAAATTCAATGATTTTTTTTTAAATTCGTCAAAACAGCTGTTCTACAGATGAAATATCTTGACTATGACTGTGTTCTTTTTATAAACTGCTCTACCTACCCACGGTATATGGAAGAAGAAAAAGTAAAAACCGTGTTCCAACCTACCTCATGCACGAGAAGGAGGTTACAAAGTCCATTTCTCAAGGATTGGGTGGACCCCTCATTAGTACCCCAGGAAAAAGACTCATGTCAGTTGATAGAGCTAATAAATAACTATACAGGGTATGGATTTCGAAAAATTCGTAAGAGCCGTTTTTGAGAAAATCGTGAAAAAATGGTTTTTCAGTAACTGTCATTTTTCTCAAGAATATTACGGAGCTCCTGCAATTTTCTCATGAATAAGACTCATGTCAGTTGATAGGGCTTATAAATAGCTATCCATGGTATAAATTTGAAGAAAATCGTTGGAGCCGTTTTCAAGAAAACCGTGAAAAACATGGCTTTTTAGTCATTATCCGCCATTTTTCTCAAGAATATTACGGAGCTCCTGAAATTTTCCCATAAATGAGACTCATGCCAGTTGATAGGGCTTATGAATAGCTAGCTATCCATGATATAAATTTGAAGAAAATCGTTGGAGCCGTTTTCGAGAAAAACGTGAAAAGCATGGCTTTTTAGTCATTATCCGCCATTTTTCTCAAGAATATTACGGAGCTCCTGAAATTTTCCCTGGAATGAGACTTATGCCAGTTTATAGGGCTCATAAATAGCTATCCATGGTATGATTTGAAGAAAATCGTTAGAGCCATTTTCGAGAAAAACGTGAAAAACATGGTTTTTTAGTAATTATCCGCCATTTTTTCCGCCATCTTGAATAGAATTTTATTGAATTTCTTATTGTCGGGTCCTCAGGGTATAAGGACCTTAAGTTTAAAATTTCAAGTCAATCGGTCAATTAGGAATGGAGTTATCGTGTTCACAGACATACACACATACACACACACACATTGTAAAATATCGGAATTTGGGTAGATAAAAATCCCTAACCGAAATATTAATAGGTCTGAAATAAAGTAACTGGCTAATATCGCCAAATAGATAACAATTAAGATTAGATAGCATCAGCTTGTTCTGGCTAAACGGTACAAAAACCTAAAAAGGATTTGAAAGAATTTGTTGCTGATAAATATATTAATATATAAAATATTTTGAAGATTGAGGTTAGGTATATGCATTCAGGGATCGGCGACCTAAAGATCGACCAAATCGAGCAACGTAGAATCTGACCAAAACCCCTTGGCAGAGCTCTATTGCAACAAAACAGTATGCAATGTGAAAGAACACATGATCACGTGGCTAACTATTAGGTGGCATGAAACAAATATTAGTATATAGAATATTAGATAGCATGTAGAGAGCATAAGTAAAAAACCAAATAAAAATAATTAAGTGTATTCAGGAAATAGGAGGTACCAGGCGCATGAATACTGAATCAAATTTGCATGCACCAATAGCACAACGGCAGTTAATAGGCGGCAATTGTAGGCCAATTCAAAAATATTTATATATATTTCTATAAATGTTTGGATTTATGTTAAATTATTGTATAGTCTATGTTATAGATATGGCCCGAAGGCAAAGAAATTATTAAACGCACAACCTAAGTAATAATTTGATATTTTTTGCACGATCTATTTGAACCTAAATGGTGGAGGACTAAGATATTCAAATTTTATGTTAATTTGAAAGTCGGAAATAAGATTTGTAAAATTGAGAAAGGAGAACCATCACTCGCCAGCCAAATGCCACCATGAGAGGACCTAAATATTTTAGAGCGTAATACCTTGCTAATAAATTGTAAAAGCTAAAGTTAGATCAAATTATTAAACTTCTTAAAGGACTTTGTGATGCTCTTGTAAAGCAGAAGTCATTTTCAATTTCAAATAATTTTATAACCCCTTGGAAGAGACGATTCCGGCTACCATATTCCAGGACCACAAGGAGTTGGATCGACATCGGCAGCTTATAAGAAGATTTTCGACACGTGAGTGATAAATATTGAATTAGTGATGGGCGCCCTAGTGCTTCGAGTCTATCTAATGATCAAAGCTAGCTCGTCGAAAGGGTTATTATTATAAATTAAGAATTTAATAAGAAGAATACTTGCGCAAGTAAATATAGTATTAAAGGTATTTTATTAAAGGAGTAAAGGTCAATACATTTCAGAAAATTCTATTGAATCAAAGAAGTATAAAATCTAGGCTATTAAAACATTCATATGATCTTCAATTTGCAATATATTTGCGATAGTTTGTTATAGCTCTAATTCACTAGATGAATTGCTCTACCTATTCCATCAGGTGCCGAATCTTGCACCTGAGATAAAATATATATCAATACAAAGAAATCTACTAAGTACTAGAGAATATATATATTATATTTTGGATTATTAGTTGCCAATTTATCAAGTTGATCTTAAAGAACCTATTTTTAATTGAATTGTCCAAGTCGACAAGTATTAGCAAGCGCATATCGCTACCACATGCAAAAGGATGCATATGATTTTAAGATAAAGGCACATGGTAATGATTCGTGCCATAAATCTAGAGTATAAAGTTTAGCCTGTGATATTTTACTGATTTCAATTATTGTTCTATTTTTATTTATATTATTTTTATCGCTCTTTATATATTTTTGCCTTGATCTATTTTTTGCATTATTTGTTTAATATATGTATCAAATGTTTATGGTGTGCAATTTATTTTAATTCCTCAACACTATAGTATAAGTATCATATTTATATATTCATTTTTTTAATGAATTACAAGAGTATAGAGGAAGCTCATATCTGGGCCTATAAAGATTTTATGAGACTGAATCCTATTAAAAAACCACGACCTAATTATATAATTATATCAAATATTTCATGCTCTACCGACTGATGCCAAGCAGGAGGCTAATCATTATTTAATTAAAAAAAAACGTGACATAAAACATGTCGCCCAACGTGATAGGCCACGGAAACGACATAAAACATGCCGTACCAACGTGGGACTGATGATGAGAGCCGAGCTCATTGAATAATTATTTGAAATTAAGTCAATACCCATATTGAAAATTATAGATAACTTATACGAGTATTGAGGAAAACAGGCGAAGTAAAATTTGTATTACTTTTCGGGGAATCAATAGCTTTAAATAGGGAGAAATTATATGTTTTAAGGAAAATTTTATCTTATTGTTATTGTAAAAAATATATGTTTTATAGAGAGAGATTATATTTTATAAGCCTAAACTGCTATTACTTTCTAGTCAAGAATATATTATGTATTTAAGCCGGTTGGAAAATAAGTCACAGTCTGTAAACTAGTCAAGAATAATACTAAACATTGGGGGTGCTAGAGCATTATAAAAAACTCAAGTATAAATACCTTGTCTTATGAATATCCAAACACTTTGCACATCACTGTTTCACTGTAAGTCCCGGTTTGTGTCTCTTTTTTAAGCATTTTCGCTTATCATTTATCACTTTTTAATTAGCATTTATCATATTTGACACTATGAATCACACTCCGCGCAAACTCTGAAGTTCATATATGTACGGTGGTTGCACAGATCCCTTTGTCGACTCCCAGCACATCAAACCCCACCATGGTAGATGCCAATACGCCACGAGAAAGGGAAAAGGAAGTGTCGGGTCGATAGTCTTCGATCCACAAGGTCTGCAACCTCTATCATCCACTCGAATCGACGCCGCTGACACACCATGAAATCAACGGATAGCAGAGATCAACTTTGAAGGGGGCGAGGAGCAGCCTGCAGAACCCGCATCTCCAGAGCCAAGTCACATCTGAGCAAACAAAGTCTATTTTCAGTCACAGAGCTAGATCCATTTAAAAGGGTAATAATGGAACAAACTAGCAGTACGTTCAATATTATGTTACAAAACACAATGGATAATATGATGCAGGAGATTAAAAAAGAGATTGCTGCAGTAAAAGAGGAAAATAAACAAACAGTGGAACAGGGCATGAAAGAGACCACAGGCGCTATAAAATCAGTAGAACGACGGTTGGATAATATTGAGACTAAAGTAGAGAATCATAGGGAAGAATTAAAAGCAATGATAATCTACAGAAAGAAAGTCAGGATAAAGTTACGGCAGGATTATCGGAAAGGTTGGATACGGTACCTGTGAACTCAATGAAAGGATAGATAACCTAACCACACAAATCACTACACCCATTCAGGATTTAACAAATAACATTAAGGCCGATTGCCATCAAGAAATCCACAAACAAATTACTGTTGCCAATCAAAATTTAACAACTACAGTTGACAAAAATATTAACAGTATTAAAGAAATACAAAATAAACAGATTAATATGTCCACAAAAATGAACCAACTGCAAGGTAGCATCAATCAAAACACAGAAACCTGTGAAGCTTTAAACGGAACTCTACTAATTCAAAAATCCACTCTGACTCAATTAGATCAAGAAATAAACGCTAATAAAATTACACATAATAGCCAATGGCAGATGGCACAGGAAAAAATAACAGCATTAGAAAATCATATCCAACAACGACATCAAGGAATTCAAGCAGATAACATCAACTCACATAGTATATTGCAAGGACTGGGTAAATTTGATAATACTGAACGCCATTTGCAACCTCAACCATTCATTGATCAGATAAAATTAGTACAAACTCTTGCACCTACCTCTTGGAGCATGTGGCGTCTTCGTTTGACTAGTTTATTGATTGGCGAACCCCTGATGTTCTTTCGGAGTAGAGCCCATGAATTTACATCATTGGAAGAGTTTGTAGCTGTCTTCCTGGAACAGTATTGGAGCAGAAGTAAACAGTTGGACGTGCTAGCGGACATCATATCATGCAATTTCAACCCTAACTTAGACGGTGCATGTACCACTTTTGTCACTGCCCTACAGTTTAAAAATTCTCAATTGAGCGAGCCCATTAACGAATCGGCATTAGCAAGTATTATTTTAAAGAAGCTACCGTATCAAGTTAGAATGGCACTCGCCACACAACCCATTACTGATTGCAAACAGCTGATAAATCATTTATATGGCATACAGTCTGTGATGGCAATATCAAACCACCGTTCAGACCAGAGATACACACAAAATCAACATAACTCAAAAATTAATCAGTATAACAACCAAAATTATGAACCGGTATCATATGATCGCTACCGATCTGCTCCTCAATTTAAACGCTGCTATGATCATAATCAAATTAATTGGAATAATAGAAGCTTTCAAAATTGTCAAACAAACCATTATCCACAGCAAACCTACAAAAGAAATTATTATTATGGCCGTGATCAATTTAACACTAATAATGATAACACTCAGAATAATTACAACAGAAATTACAAATCGCCACCTCAACAAGTAAGCACAAATTATACATTAGCGCATGCAACAGGATTAAATCAACAAAAAACACGGAACCCAGCACCCAATGACCCGCCACCAGATATACAGAAAACTACAGCTAATAAACCATGTCTACACGATACCCCCAATATAACAATACAAGACAGCCTACCATCAAAAACCGCCGCCAACAATGCAATTAAAACCAGCCGCAAGCAACAACCCATTTTAAGTATCCTGTTCCCCACCGAAGAGCAACCCGCCACCGAAGAGTCACTAATAAAAATAAACAGTTACCAGGAGGAGACCGCCACCATGCACCCGCGCACCGAATCTATGCACCCATATCATTGTACCCCACCGAAGCGGACCAAGGACCCCAAGATGGAAGACCGGGAGGACGGACTACCAGACAAAAGGAGCGACCACCGCAAGGCCCAGAGACGAAAGCGCCTGAGGACACCGGACGACCGGCATCAAGACGGAGAGGACGGCATTCGGGAGAAGAAGATGCATCACAAGGCCCGGAGGCGGAAGAAACGGAGGGACCACGCGCGCCGATGGAGGCCACATGCACGCTTCAAGGGGCAAAGGAGGACAACCGACCAATACCAGGATGGAGGACAGGAGCGGACCGACGGCATGCATCCGCGGCACATACGCTTCAAGAGGGCAAATCAGCGATGTGACCGGCAAAACGGATCGAATGAATGGAACAAAAATGGAGCTACTAAAAGGACTACTACGGATTCATGCATGGGCAACAAGGAAATGGATTACTCATGGAGATTAATAAAGAACAGACGGTGGCTAATAAGATTGGAGGAATTAAAAAATAATATAAATAAAATGGAAGTACCTGGCTATATGATTAGAGATATTATGCTATTAAAAAGATAATAAATGTTTTGATATTGTGTGTAATGTGGTATGGCTGTGATATGTGAATAAAAAGACTGTGTTGTAGAGATGATGGAAAATATTATATTGTGGTTATTAAAAGAATATACTATTGATGATTGGAAATTTAATATTATAAAAATGTTTATTGTTGTGAGCATAATGAGTTATAATGAACCAAGATCAAGAATATTAAATGAATATAAGAGGAAGGATGAGTTAAGACTACAGGATGAATCGGAAAAGAACAGATTAAAAGAAACTACCATTAATGAAACAAGGAGTTGTTTAAAGGAGTACACTAGATACCGGGGTTTTATATTCATGAAGATAAATTAATAATAGGACAGCCTCAACAATCAACAAATGGATAGCAGATAACCCAACCAGCCTACAGTATAGCTACAAGCAGAAAGCCAAAAGATACGGGAAAGCCACGAAATTTCTACATGCTATATCGTCGAATTTGAAATCAATATGATAAGTAATCAAAGAAAACACCACTATCAAGCCAATTACTAACCTTTCTTAATAAATTTAATATTGATGAAGCCACCTCGTGTCAACAAATCAGATTTTCGTTTCCTTCCAACTATCAAAACCTGCAACAAGCAAGGGAGATTTTTGATTATGTAATTAAATTAGTTACATCAAATAAAAAAGGACACAAGCGGGGATAAAATATTAAGATTTGTTGATTACCTTTAAAGAGGAAAAATGTAGAAATTAGGTTACTTGCAAGACTCGACAACCATTATGACGTAAGCAGTATGAAGATAGAGACAGCGACCAGCTGAGCAAAGCCACCTGAATCAAATATGTAACGTCTGTTAAACATATGTTTATAAAAAGTATTGTAACCCAAAAATGTTATTTATTACTGTTATTATTATATTTATCATGTTAGTATATTTATTTATATGTTTTATATTTATTACCTTTAGTTATGCCATGTTTGTACCCTGAAAAAACCTAAAGTGAATGCTAGCTACCCAAAACCAAAGAGCCATTAGCAAAAGAAAAGTATTGTACCTGATGTATAGAAAATTATTTATATTAAGACCTAAGAAGAACTATAAAATATAAGCCCAGAAGTTTTGTACATCGAATTATGTCTGAAAAGAATCAATTGTGAGAATCAAGAAATGTGTGTAGTTAGGTTGGCGGCCCTGCGAGCGGCGAATTTAAAAATACTATGTTTTGGTGTTGTAAGGAGGAATGCGTCTAGAAGATTATATATATGATTTTATGTGTGTTGAGGAGGAGAATTTGTTATTGTATTGATAAGGTCTAAAGGAGGTGCAGCAGATAGGTCTGCGAACTGTGATAAAAGTCTGAGAGTATATTTTAAATAAAGTATGGTATATATCGATGTATTGAAGGGTGGATTTTCATTAAAAACATTGTGATTCTCAAATATTTTGAATTCAAATCCGGGGCGCGTGTAAAATATCGGAATTTGGGTAGATAAAAATCCCTAACCGAAAATTAATAGGTCTGAAATAAAGTAACTGGCTAATATCGCCAAATAGATAACAATTAAGATTAGATAGCATCAGCTTGTTCTGGCTAAACGGTACAAAAACCTAAAAAGGATTTGAAAGAATTTGTTGCTAATAAATATATTATATATAAAATATTTTGAAGATTGAGGTTAGGTATATGCATTCAGGGATCGGCGACCTAAAGATCGACCAAATCGAGCAACGTAGAATCTGACCAAGACCCCTTGGCAGAGCTCTATTGCAACAAAACAGTATGCAATGTGAAAGAACACATGATCATGTGGCTAACTATTAGGTGGCATGAAACAAATATTAGTATATAGAATATTAGATAGCATGTAGAGAGCATAAGTAAAAAACCAAATAAAATTAAAGTGTATTCAGGAAATAGGAGGTACCAGGCGCATGAATACTGAATAAAATTTGCATGCACCAATAGCACAACGGCAGTTAATAGGCGGCAATTGTGGGCCAATTCAAAAATATTTATATATATTTCTATAAATGTTTGGGATTCATGTTAAATTATTGTATAGTCTATGTTATAGATATGGCCCAAAGGCAAAGAAATTATTAAACACACAACCTAAGTAATAATTTGATATTTTTGTACGATCTATTTGAACCTAAATGGCGGAGGACTAAGATATTCAAATTTTATGTTATTTGAAAGTCGGGAATAAGGTTTGTAAAATTGAGAGAAGGAAACATCACTCGCCAGCCAAATGCCACCATGAGAGGACCCTAAATATTTTAGAGCGTAATACCTTGCTAATAAATTGTAAAAGCTAAAGTTAGATCAAATATTAAATTTCTTAAAGGACTTTGTGATGCTCTGTAAAGCAGAAGTCATTTTCATTTCAAATAATTATAAACCCTTGGAAGAGACGATTCCGGCTACCATATTCCAGGACCACAAGGAGTTGGATCGACATCGGCAGCTTATAAGAGATTTTCGACACGTGAGTGATAAATATTGAATTAGTGATGGGCGCCCTAGTGCTTCGAATCTATCTAATGATCAAAGCTAGCTCGTCGAAAGGGTTTTATTATAAATTAAGGATTTAATAAGAAAATACTTGCCCAAGTAAATATAGTATTAAAGGTATTTATTAAAGGAGTAAATGGATCAATACATTTCAGAAATTCTATTGAATCACAGAAGTATAAAATCTACGCTAGTAAAAAAATATTCATATGATCTTTAATTTTTGCAATTAATTTGCGGATAGTTTGTTATAGCTCTAATTCACTATAGTCCAGGCGCTGGCTTACATTGAGCATACATGAGAGAGGCAGAGAATTTGACTTCGGATTGACTTCGGTATGTTGGGGGGTCTTTTAGTG